>NC_057804.1:474940552-475085073 GCF_018294505.1 Triticum aestivum
CAACGGGTGTAAGACAGTTTTACACAGCGAAAACACTTAGGGTTAACTTGACGAGCCTAGCATGTGCAGACATGGCCTCGGAACACGGAGACCGAAAGGTCGAACACGAATCGTATAGAAGATACGATCAACATGAAAATGTTCACCGACGATGACTAGTCCGTCTCACGTGATGATCGGACACGGGCTAGTCGACTCGGATCGTGTAACACTTAGATGACTAAAGGGATGTCTAATCTAAGTGGGAGTTCATAATTTGATTAGAACTTTATTATCATGAACATAGTCTAAAACCTTTGCAAATATGTCTTGTAGATCAATGGCCAACGCTAATGTCAACATGAACTTCAACGCGTTCCTAGAGAAAACCAAGCTGAAAGATGATGGCAGCAACTATACGGACTGGGTCCGGAACCTGAGGATCATCCTCATAGCTGCCAGGAAACAATATGTCCTAGAAGGACCGCTAGGTGACGCTCCCGTCCCAGAGAACCAAGACATTATGAATGCTTGGCAAACTCGCGCTGATGATTACTCCCTCGTTCAGTGCGGCATGCTTTACAGCTTAGAACCGGGGCTCCAAAAGCGTTTTGAGCATCACGGAGCATATGAGATGTTCGAAGAGCTGAAACTAGTTTTTCAAGCTCATGCCCGGGTCGAGAGATATGATGTCTCCGACAAGTTCTACAGTTGTAAGATGGAGGAAAACAGTTCTGTCAGTGAGCACATCCTGAAGATGTCTGGGTTGCACAACCGTATGACCCAGCTGAACATTAACCTCCCAGATGAGGCGGTCATTGACAGAATCCTCCAGTCGCTCCCACCAAGCTACAAGAGCTTTGTGATGAACTACAACATGCAAGGAATGGAAAAGACCATTCCTGAATTGTTCTCGATGCTGAAGTCAGCAGAGGCTGAAATCAAGAAAGAACATCAAGTGTTGATGGTCAATAAGACCACTAAGTTCAAGAAGGGCAAGGGTAAGAAGAACTTCAAGAAGGACGGCAAAGATGTTGCCGCGCCTGGTAAGCCAGTTGCCGGGAAGAAGTCAAAGAAAGGACCCAAGCCTGAGACTGAGTGCTTTTATTGCAAGGGGAAGGGTCACTGGAAGCGGAACTGCCCCAAATACTTAGCGGATAAGAAGGCCGGAAACACCAAAGGTATATTTGATATACATGTGATTGATGTGTACCTTACCAGTAATCGTAGTAACTCCTGGGTATTTGATACCGGTGCCGTTGCTCATATTTGTAACTCACAGCAGGAGCTGCGGAATAAACGGAGACTGGCAAAGGACGAGGTGACGATGCGCGTCGGGAATGGTTCCAAAGTCGATGTGATCGCCGTCGGCACGCTGCCTCTACATTTACCTACGGGATTAGTTTTGAACCTCAATAATTGTTATTTAGTGCCAAGTTTGAGCATGAACATTGTATCTGGATCTCGTTTAATACGAGATGGCTACTCATTTAAGTCTGAGAATAATGGTTGTTCGATTTATATGAGAGATATGTTTTATGGTCATGCTCCGATGGTCAATGGTTTATTCTTAATGAATCTCGAGCGTAATATTACACATGTTCATAGTGTAGATGCCAAAAGATTTAAAGTTGATAACGATAGTCCCACATACTTGTGGCACTGCCGCCTTGGTCACATTGGTGTCAAGCGCATGAAGAAGCTCCATGCTGATGGACTTTTAGAGTCTCTTGATTATGAATCGTTTGACAAGTGCGAACCCTGCCTCTTAGGTAAAATGACCAAGACTCCGTTCTCCGGAACAATGGAGCGAGCAACCAACTTGTTGGAAATCATACATACCGATGTGTGCGGTCCAATGAGCGTTGAGGCTCGCGGAGGATATGTTATGTTCTCACTCTCACAGATGACTTGAGTAGATATGGGTATGTCTACTTAATGAAACACAAGTCTGAGACCTTTGAAAAGTTCAAGGAATTTCAGAATGAGGTGGAGAATCAACGTGACCGAAAGATAAAATTCTTACGATCAGATCGTGGAGGAGAATACTTAAGTCACGAATTTGGTACACACTTAAAGAAATGTGGAATCGTTTCACAGCTCACGCCGCCTGGAACACCTCAGCGAAACGGTGTGTCCGAACGTCGTAATCGCACTCTATTGGATATGGTGCGGTCTATGATGTCTCTTACCGATTTACCGCTATCATTTTGGGGATACGCTCTAGAGACAGCTACATTCACTTTAAATAGGGCACCGTCTAAATCCGTTGAGACGACACCGTATGAATTATGGTTTGGAAAGAAACCTAAGCTGTCGTTTCTAAAAGTTTGGGGATGCGAAGCTTATGTCAAGAAACTTCAACCTGAAAAGCTCGAACCCAAGTCGGAAAAATGCGTATTCATAGGATACCCTAAGGAAACTATAGGGTATACCTTCTACTTAAGATCCGAAGGCAAGATCTTTGTTGCCAAGAACGGATGCTTTCTGGAAAAAGAGTTTCTCTCGAAAGAAGTAAGTGGGAGGAAAGTAGAACTCGATGAAGTACTACCTCTTGAGCGGGATAGTGACGCAGCACAGGAAAACATTCCTGTGATGCCCACACCAACTGAAGAGGAAAACCATGATAATGATCAAGGTACTTCGGATCAAGTTACTGCTGAACTTCGTAGGTCCACAAGGACACGTTCCGCACCAGAGTGGTACGGCAACCCTGTCCTGGAAATCATGTTGTTAGACAACAATGAACCTTCGAACTATGAAGAAGCAATGACGGGCCCGGATTCCAACAAATGGCTTGAAGCCATGAAATCCGAGATAGAATCCATGTATGAAAACAAAGTATGGACTTTGACAGACTTGCCCGATGATCGGCGAGCGATAGAAAACAAATGGATCTTTAAGAAGAAGACGGACGCGGATGGTAATGTTACCATCTATAAAGCTCGACTTGTCGCTAAGGGTTATCGACAGGTTCAAGGGATTGACTACAACGAGACATTCTCTCCCGTAGCGAAGCTAAAGTCCGTCCGAATCATGTTAGCAATTGCCGCATACTATGATTATGAGATATGGCAGATGGACGTCAAAACAGCATTCCTTAACGGGCATCTTAAGGAAGAACTGTATATGATGCAGCCGGAAGGTTTTGTCGATCCTCAGAACGCTAACAAAGTATGCAAGCTCCAGCGATCCATTTATGGACTGGTGCAAGCATCTCGGAGTTGGAACATTCGCTTTGATGAGATGATCAAAGCGTTTGGGTTCATGCAGACTTATGGAGAAGCCTGCGTTTACAAGAAAGTGAGTGGGAGCTCTGTAGCATTTCTCATATTATATGTAGATGACATACTCCTGATGGGAAATAATATAGAATTTCTGGACAGCATTAAGGCCTACTTGAATAAGTGTTTTTCAATGAAGGACCTTGGAGAAGCTGCTTATATATTAGGCATCAAGATCTATAGAGATAGATCGAGACGCCTCATAGGTCTTTCACAAAGTACATACCTTGATAAGATTTTGAAGAGATTCAGAATGGATCAGTCCAAGAAGGGGTTCTTGCCTATGTTACAAGGTATGAGACTGAGCTCAGCTCAGTCACCGACCACGGCAAAAGATAAAGAAGAGATGAGTGTCATCCCCTATGCTTCAGCCATAGGATCTATTATGTATGCCATGCTGTGTACCAGACCCGATGTAAACCTTGCCGTAAGTTTGGTAGCAAGATACCAAAGTAATCCCGGCAAGGAACACTGGACAGCAGTCAAGAATATCCTGAAGTACCTGAAAAGGACAAAGGACATGTTTCTCGTTTATGGAGGAGACGAAGAGCTCGTCGTAAAGGGTTACGTCGACGCTAGCTTTGACTCAGATCCGGATGACTCTAAGTCACAAACCGGATACGTGTATATGTTGAATGGTGGAGCAGTAAGCTGGTGCAGCTGCAAGTAGAGCGTCGTGGCGGGATCTACGTGTGAAGCGGAGTACATGGCAGCCTCGGAGGCAGCACATGAAGCGATTTGGGTGAAGGAGTTCATCACCGACCTAGGAGTCATACCCAATGCGTCGGGGCCGATCAAACTCTTCTGTGACAACACTGGAGCTATTGCCCTCGCAAAGGAGCCCAGGTTTCACAAGAAGACCAGGCACATCAAGCGTCGTTTCAACTCCATCCGTGAAAATGTTCAAGATGGAGACATAGAGATTTGCAAAGTGCACACGGATCTGAATGTCGTAGATCCGCTGACTAAACCTCTCTCGCGTGCAAAACATGATCAACACCATAACTCTATGGGTGTTCGATTCATCACAATGTAACTAGATTAGTGACTCTAGTGCAAGTGGGAGACTGTTGGAAATATGCCCTAGAGGCAATAATAAAAGTATTATTATATTTCATTGTTCATGATAATTGTCTTGTATTCATGCTATAACTGTATTATCCGGAAATCGTAATACACATGTGAATACTTAGACCACACTATGTCCCTGGTAAGCCTCTAGTTGACCAGCCCGTTGTGATCAACAGATAGTCATGGTTTCCTGACTATGGACATTGGATGTCATTGATAACGGGATCACATCATTAGGAGAATGATGTGATGGACAAGACCCAATCCTAAGCATAGCATAAAAGATCGTGTAGTTCGTTTTGCTAGAGCTTTGCAAGTGTCAAGTATCTCTTCCTTCGACCATGAGATCGTGTAACTCCCGGATACCGTAAGAATGCCTTGGGTGTGCCAAACGTCACAATGTAACTGGGTGACTATAAAGGTGCATTACAGGTATCTCCGAAAGTAGCTATTGGGTTGACACGGATCGAGACTGGGATTTGTCACTCCGTATGACGGAGAGGTATCTCTGGGCCCACTCGGTAATGCATCATCATAATGAGCTCAAAGTGACCAAGGTGTTGGACACGGGATCATGCATTACGGTACGAGTAAAGTGACTTGCCGGTAACGAGACTGAACAAGGTATTGGGATACCGACGATCAAGTCTTGGGCAAGTAACGTACCGATTGGCAAAGGGAATTGTATACAGGGTTTGATCGAATCCTCGACATAGTGGTTCATCCGATGACAACATCGAGGAGCATGTGGGAGCCATCATGGGTATCCAGATCCCGCTGATGGTTATTGACTAAGAGAGTCTCGGTCATGTCTACATGTCTCCCGAACCCGTAGGGTCTACACACTTAAGGTTCAGTCACGCTAGGGTTATAGGGATATGTATATGCAGTAACCCGAATGTTGTTCGGAGTCCCGGATGAGATCCCGGACGTCATGAGGAGTTCCGGAATGGTCCGGAGGTAAAGATTTATATATGGGAAGTCCTGTTTCGGGCATCGGGACAAGTTTCGGGGTTATCGGTATTGTACCGGGACCACCGGAGGGGTCCCGGGGGCCCACCGGGTGGGGCCACCCATCCCCGGGGGCCACATGGGCTGTAGGGGGTGCGCCTTGGCCTACATGGGCCAAGGGCACCAGCCCCACAAGGCCCATGCGCCTAGGGTTTCCAAGGGGGAGGAGTCCTACTAGTGGAAGGCACCTCCTAGGTGCCTTGGGGGGGAGGGAATCCCCCCTTGGCCGCCGCACCCCCTAGGAGATTTGATCTCCTAGGGCCGGCCACCCCCCCTTGGCACCCCTATATATAGTGGGGGGAGAGGAGGGACTTCATACCTTGTGCCCTGGCCTTTGGTTGCCTCCTTCTCCCTCCCCAACACCTCCTCCAACTCCATAGCGCTTAGCGAAGCTCTGCCGGAGTACTGCAGCTCCACCAACACCACGCCGTCGTGCTTCTGCTGGTGCCATCTCCCTCAACCTCTCCTCCCTTCCTTGCTGGATCAAGAAGGAGGAGACGTGGCTGTTTCCGTACGTGTGTTGAACGCGGAGGTGCCGTCCGTTCGGCGCAGGTCATCGGTGATTTGAATCACGTCGAGTACGACTACATCATCACCTTGCAAGCTTCCGCACGCGATCTACAAGTGGTATGTAGATGCAAACTCTCTCCCTAGACTCGTTGCTTAGATGAACTCATAGATGGATCTTGGTGAAACCGTAGGAAAAATTTTAATTTTCTGCAACGTTCCCCAACAATCACATCATCTTCGTCGGCCCCAGTGGGTCGAAACGGAGGTAACAAGTCACTGCAGCCTGGCAGCACCTGAACCAGTTGAACCCTATACACGGTGGGTGGCATCGGATTACCGTGGAACACGGGGTTGCCCGGTTAAACTATTCTTCCCTTGGCGACATCGATCAACTCGCCGCCCATGAAGTGTAGGAGAGTGCATGGAACATCGGCGCCGGCGCTGTGCCAAAACATGTAGGGCATCAGGGATGCCCGATCAAAGGCAAGGAGATGAAGTCATCAGCCGAGAGGCTTAGTTTTCATGATGGCGTTGAGCTCGGCTAATGTCGAGGCACCTCCAACGGCGGGCATGCAAGTGACAGAGGGGCCGCTTGCTGCCGAGGTGCCGGCCGGCATATTCTTCGCACACCCGGGTGCATTAAGCTCCAATGCCCGTGCCGGCGCCGGAGACACCAATACTGCCTCCGCCGGAGACACCAATGGTGCCACCTACGTGTTGTGCGAGTTGCTGGCCGTGAAGCTGGGAACCGTGGGCGGCACCTGTTGGCCGCCCGCAATCCACGCCTGCAGCCCCTCAATCAAGGTAGGCACAATGGCGGTGATCGCCCCTCCCAGTTGGTCTCGCACTTGCTCTTGGACCATCTCCGGAATCCGCGCCACATTTGCCCTGAGTTCTTGAACCTCGTGCGACTGGCTTTCCGAGCTGGTCTTTCTCTCCTTTCACCCACCAGCATTATAGTATGACGACCATTTCGTGGACAAGCCTTTGCCAGCCACACGACCAGCTGACGACGGCTTACTGAACTTATCCTTGTTTTTCATTACGTTCAACGCCCTATTTAAAGTGGTGTCCCAAGGGGAGCTCTGAGACGACCCCGCGCTACTGCTTTCAGTGTCCTGCGGAAGGAACATGGACCATTTAGAAATTTGGCTTCATTAATTAGAATGCAACCATATGGAGCTAATTACGCGAGGGTGTATTCCTTACCAGAACAAGCTCAAGCGCCTTGGTCTTCGGATCTGTGGTAAGCTCCTTTGTTACCGGGTCCATCTTGTACCCGGTCCTGACATAGTTCCTGGTTTGCTTGTCACCGTATTTATCGAAGAGGGGTGGTAGGCCTTGCTCGGCACGCTCTGCGTCCTCCTTGTCCCATATAGGTTCCGCCGCTCTATAACCGCCGGGACCCAGTTTGTGGATCCCTAAGTTCAAATCCCGCATTTCTTTCCCCCACTGACTTGATTCCGCGGATGCGTTGCTCTCACACTTGATCTTGAACTCCCGGTAGTCAGCTTCGCTGATCGAAGGATTTTTCTCCTTGATCTTCTGATAACTATCACCACATAGAATCATATGCCTCACCACGCTTCTCCAAGTAGATAGGGTCGTGCTCATCTTCGTGAGGGCGGCATTGTTCACTTTATTCCCTGAGAGGCGTGTGTTTGCAATGTCACCGGGGAACTTGTATTGTTCATGCAGCTTCATGAAGAGGAGGTTGCGCAAATTCCCTTGGTCAGGATCCTTAGGTTCTCGGTGTTGATCGATACGGTGCTCCGGAGAATGCCCGAGCTGAACCGCGTACCCCTTGACTAATTCTTTGGGTGACGTTGGATGCCCCTCGGAGGACACTTCAGTAAATTCCTCCTTGACGGTGCCGAGCATGTTCGGGCGTCGGTCCTTCCGTTGCCTCTTCGGTTGGCTGCCATCCGTGTGTGCACCTCCACCATCAGTGGTGGCATCCTCGGCAGCACCATCAGTGGTGTCATCCCCGATGCCACTAGGTGTTGTGTAGTCAAGATCAATGTCTTCCGCGGCGTCCTCATAGCGGTGAGGTTCTTCCTCCATCTCCTGGGATAGCTCCCAGAATTCCTTCCCGAACCGCCGGCCTCATCGTTGTGGGCCATGTTTCGCTCTAAATAGGAAAAATGTTTGGTCAAAAAGTTGGTTATTTTCTAGGAACAAGATCTCTAAGTTGACCAAATAACCTAATTCTCGAGGAATGTCGCCAAAAAGTTGGTTATTATCAAGGAACAATTGAGAGTTGTTTGTGATATTGCCTAGGTGTTTTGGGATCAATTGAGAGATGTTTTGTGATATTGCCTAGGTACCCCTGATCTTCTTCTACAAATATTTTTGCTATATCAATCTCCAAAAAAGCATGTGATGCTGAATCAATACTCAATATATATATATATAGGTGGTGCTCTCTTTATCAAATTTTTATTGGAATATGCAACATTAATCTTCTTTTACTTGAATCAGGTGCACATATTTACATTCCTATTTCATGCTTACTTTTTTGGAACTATAGAATCTACCTTGGAATCTGCAAATCTCTTAGAATGTACTAAGAGATGCCAGATTTGTTGGGGGACTCCTATACTTAAGGCATATAAGACCTGGCATTGCCTATGCCGCAAGTGTGGTAGACAGATACATGATTGATCCTAGGAGTGGACATATGGATGCAGTATAGCCTATTTTGTCATATCTAAGGTGCAGTCCTGGGAAGGGGTTTAAGCAGCAATTAGTTGTGTCCAAATCAACAGCCAAAGTAGAGTATAGAGCTATGTCACTAGGACTTAGTGAAATATTATGGGTAGAAATCCTGTATCAGAATGAAGGTGCTGGGAAAAGGTCATTTGAAGGTGTGGTGTAATAATAAATCAGCTATAAGCATAACTAGTAACCCGATCCAACACGACAGAACCAAGTATGTGGAGATAGATCCTTTATTTATTAAGGGGAAGTTCTATGATGGTATAATTCAATTAAATCATGTAATATCAGGGAATCAAGTAGCAGATGGTCTAACTAAGAGTTTGGGAGTCAAGGAACATAATTTAGCTTGTAACAAAAGATGAGAACGATATCTATCTAGCACCAATCTTGACTGGGAGTGCTGGGCTGAGCATAACAGGGTGATAATGAAGCATTAGTAGATTGCATCTTACATGTCCAGCTCTACTTTCTCGTGGCTTTTTATCCCACTGATTGGATATATATTGCATGTACACAGAATATCTCAGATAGAGGAATACAGGTAGTTGCCAATAAGTGTCAAGGAACAATTTTGGAAATCTACAGATTAAGTACTAAGATACCTCGGCCCATGCATTAGTCGCAAGTACCCCATATGTCCTTTTTTAGCAAAGTCATGCTAAAATTCACGGAAAATTTCAGCATGACCTTTGCTAAAAATAGGACATATGGAGTACCGAATTTGCCGGAACGGAAGTTAATCGACATTCCAGCAAACTCAAGGGCCTCTCGGGGTACCTGCAAAATCATTGAACAAGTTTCAGTTCCAAGTTTGGCACTTGCGATCCGACACAAGCCACATCCCCCTTGAACATTCAGCAAGTGCATGAAACAAACGCATGTTACAAGACAAAAACAGATTGGCGCATCAATTGGAAGCCATCCATCATATACCATCACAAAAAGGCTAGAGATAATTGGGGAAACAAAGGTGAACCTCTCTCTTCTTGCACTCCTTGTAGTTGTCGAACTGCTGCTAGCATTTTCTCTTGTCCTGGTTGGTCTCCAGACCTGGAGACACGACACATCATCACAGATTTCATCAAATACACACGAAACAATAGACAGCTCGTTCTCTAATCACTAACAAAGGTAGCATACTTCCAATCAACATGAAAAGTGACCGCGTTCGCCTTCGGTTAGGTTGGGTTGGTTTTACTTTTATATTTTTTTATTAGTCATTCATACTCTATTTTATTTGCTTGTATAAAAATATGTGTGTGTGATTGTGATGATGGATCGATGATGAGGTGAGGTGAGGTGAGGGAGGTTGTTTTGGTTTGGTTTGGTAGACTTGACTAGGTCCGTTAAAATTCAAGTGTCAAAGCTCGCTTCTGAATTTCTCCTCCCTCACTTTGGTGGCTGCCTTCTCAGCTAGCTCTCTAGCTGCTGCTTAGTTCCAAAACCAAAATGATTGCAGGATTATCGGTTACTGGAGGCAAATTAGTGCATAACCACTTAGTAGAGCATCTTTTATTTGGGGGGGGGGGGTATCAGGGCATCTCTAACAGCAGAGAAGCCAATACGATTCTCTTTTCTTTTCTTTTTACTATTCTCTTATGCTTTCCGCATTATACTAAAAACTTTTCTTTTTGCCAAATATACTGAAAACTTGTGGTAGGTTATCACTTGGTGTGTTTTCTAATAATTAGTGGCTGTATTAACCCTGAACATGTTCTAGTTAAAATGGCATTGAAACAAAAAGATAAATACAGATGGCATATTGAAGATGGAATCAATCTCTCGGCCATGGACATGGAGAGATCATACTTTCATTCACCAAAAGAACACACAGCAAGAGCAACTATCATATACTCATAACTCCCGTACAGCAACAAACAAACTATTTTGTTTTGTTTTAGGGTTTCTAAGCATCTGATTCTGCATTGCACATCTGATTCTAAACAAGCTACAGAACATACACTGTATTCAAACTTGCTGCCATTTAAGCAAGTTTTTGTAAGAAAACTGATTAGGACCCCCCAAAAACTTGTTGCATTTCAATCAGACCAAATGTTTCACTTAATTTTATGAGTTAATTGAATTTACATTTAATTCAGTTAACCAAAATTACACTAAATTTTACTGTCAATTAAAATTCAGTGAGTACATGTCACAAGAAAAGAGGAGCCACATCAATCCAATATTGGTGCTGCTGCTATGAACATAACTAAACTCTTATGTTTATAATCCAATCTTGATGAATATTGTGAACCTAACAAGTTTTCCACCCAGCAACTCTTGTAATAATCTTGTAAGATGACGATACCTTGTCGGACATGCTGAACGACGACCTCTTCACCTTCTGGGAGAAAAGGTTTGTTGCTCGCTGCTGCTCCGACACCTGAGAGAGCATTTTTTTTGTCTGTTGCCGATAGCACATCAGTTTGATCACACACATCATTTTGTTACAGGCTTTTTTTAATAGGTGGGCTAGTCTTTGCTGCTGCAGCTGCCCATTCACTTGACCCACACAGGTCACTAGCTGTGCCATTTGATAATACTTGATAGTATTCTTTTTGTTGATAAAGAGCTGATGCTACTACATGATAGAAGGTATATACTCCCATAAAAGAAGTATTGATTAAGTACACTCTCCTCTCTTTATCCTGTCTATTGTTTAGGACTCTAGACTGTTCCTGGCCATCCATTTTCCAAAGTATACATATTCAGTAAATCACTATCGCTAGCATCAGTTCAGCTATGCTTGTCAATTCTATTGCTAGCATCTTCTTTTTTCAGAGCTAGGCTAGTGCAAATTGCAGTAGTATGTCAACTCAGTAAATCACTAGGACGACCCTAAAAGATACCACAACAGGTCACTCACTAGCCATGTCTTTGATTATAGCTGATGAAGAGTATATTCTTCCCTAAAGAAGTGTTAATCAAGTACTACAACCTCCTTACTCATGTTGTTTAAAAGACTCCACATTGTTCCCTGAAGCATTTTGGAGTGGGGGCGAGAAGAGGGGGGAGCCGCACCTTGGCAAGTGGGGGGCGACAGGACCCACGACGGCGGCGTAGCGGGGGAGGGTGCGGGGGGTCGGCGGCGGCGTAGCGGAGCTTGGCACAGCTCCTAGGCACGACGACGGAGCACGGGGCGGTCAGTGGCCGCAGTGACGCGCAGCGGCCGTGCTCGGGGAGGTGGGGGCCATAGAGGGTTCGGCCGGCTGGGCGCGCCGCGGCGGAGGGCCGGCAGCGGCGGCTTGAACCCTAGGTCTCGCGCTCGGGAAGGGCTCCGGTGGTGGGATCGGGGAGGAGGCGGCGCTCGGGGGGGAGGGAGGGGGTGGGTGGTGCGCTCGGCCGATTCCGTTCGGGGAAACCGAGCGAGGAGACAAGGGAGGGTGCAGGGGGTCAGCGGCGGCGATGGAGCGGGGGAGGGTGCGGAGGGTCGACGGTGAGGGGGATCTGGCGAGGGGGATGTGGCGCGGGGGCCAAGGGGGAAAGGGATAGAGGGGGGAAGGTTATCAATGGCGCACCTCCCAGGGGTGCGCCATAAGTACATCCATAGCAATGGCGCACCACCGAGGGGTATGCCATAAGTAACTTATTATTATTATTATTATTAGTTGCGTCTAATAATTTTTTAGAAAATGACGATCAAATTTGAAAACATTTATGAATGTGAAAAAATATCATCAAATTTATTATTTGAGAATATTTATGAATATGAAAAAATATCATCAAATTTGTTATTTGAAAATATCATCAAATTTGTTATTTGAAAACATTTGAAAAATTATCATAAAAATTGGTATACCAATGGCGCACCTCCTAGGGGTGCGCCATAAGTACGTTGATAGCAATGGCGCACCTTCTCCTGGTGCGCCATTAGTATTTTTTTAGTTGCATCTAATAATTTTTTAGAAAATGATGATCGAATTTGAAAACATTTATGAATGTAAAAAAATATCATCAAATTTATTATTTGAAAATATTTATGAATATGAAAAAATATCATCAAATTTGTTATTTGAAAATATCATCAAAATTGTTATTTGAAAATATTTGAAAAAATATCATAAAAATTGGTATACCAATGGCGCACCTCCTAGGGGTGCGCCATAAGTACATTGATAGCAATGGCGCACCTTCTCCTGGTGTGCCATTAGTAACTTTTTTATTATTATTTTTAGTTGCATCTAATAATTTTTTAGAAAATGACGATCAAATTTGAAAACATTTATGAATGTGAAAAAATATCATCAAATTTGTTATTTCAAAATATTTATGAATATGAAAAAATATCATAAATTTGTTATTTAAAAATATCATCAATATTTTTTTGGATTTTTACTTGCATTCATTTGTGAATTGGTAAAACATTTATGAATATGAAAAAATATCGTCAAATTTGAAAAAATATTCATGAATTCAAAAAGCGACATGAAATTTAAAAATATTCATGAGATAAAAAAATATTAACAAATTCAATACTTTTTGATTTAGAAATTCAATACCATAATAAACATAAATAAATAATCATGAGGACACTAGAACAGAAGAAATATCATTTCAATATGTCGAAATACAATCGAGAAATGAAGGCTACAATTTAAATACAATTGATCTTAGCTAGCTATCTGTTCACAATCTTCTTGCCCTTATTTTTCGCAAATGGAGTTCTTCTCTTGAACGGACGTCCTTTAGGTAGGGTGGTCCTACTTCTTCTTGTGGAGTATGCTGGTACTTCATCATCGTCGTCATGCTCCATCTTCGGGTCGCCGTACTTATCGAAGTCTTACTCATTGGCGACTCCATCCATTCCGATGATCTTCCTTTTGCCTCTCCTCACGACAACACGACTAGGCTTTGACGGGTCAGTAATGAAGAAGCATTGGTCCACTTGGGAAGCCAGTACCCATGGATAATGTTTCACGGTGACGTTTGTGCCAACGGTCTTGGATTCGGCTTTGGGTATAACCATGGTGGTGAAATAACGGTCTTCTTTTAGGACGCTCTTGGCCCATCTGACACGGAACATCGGGACCTTCTCTCCAGCGTAGCTCAGCTCCCAGATCTCCTTGATCCTTCCGTAGTATGTGTCCTTGTCATTACCGGTGTAGGATTCCATCGTCCCAGAGTTCTGATAACCATCGCTCTTCATGTCCTTTCCCTCGGTGTAGAATGTGTAGCTGTTGATATCGTACGCCTCATACGTCATCAGGTTGTTCTCGGCGCCCTGTGACAAGGCGAATATGAGTTGTTCTTCCGCAGAAGAATCCTCATGTAAAGGGTACGACAGAAGCTTCTCCTTGAACCAACACGTGAAACATGAGTTGTGCTCTTTGATTATATCTCCGTCCGTCCTCTGTTGGCCTCGGTCATTGTACATCTCCTCAATAAAGGTTTTGTGATCTACCACCCAAGGATCGACCATGTCTATGTGTTGTAGCGCGACTAGGTTTGCTCTTTCAAAGTCGACGAGTCGACCCTCGAAGTCGACATGCATTTCGCGGCGACCCTCACAATGACCCCATCCAGCGAGCCTGCCGAGGTGCCTGTTGACGGGCAGACCAACGGGGTTCTCGATGCCTAGATAATTCATGCAGTAGGAGATGCACTCTTCGGTCAGAAAGCCCCTGGCTATGCTTCCCTCTGGACGTGACATGTTGCGAACGTATCCTTTGATGACACCATTCATCCTTTCAAACGGCATCATGCTATGCAGGAATGTCGGCCCGAGTTGGATGATATCCTCCATGATATGGACCAGCAGATGCACCATAACGTCGAAGAATGCGGGCGGGAAGTACATCTCAAGCTCCCATAGTATCACCACGATCTCTTCCTGTAGCCTTCTGAGTAGCCTCATGCCAATCGACTTCCGGGAGATGACGTTGAAAAAGTTGCATAGGCCAAATAGCATTTCACGGACGTGCGCGTCCATGATCCCATGAATTGCAACTGGAAGTATCTGCGTCATCAGCACGTGAAAGTCGTGAGACTTCATCTCGCTGAACTTCTGCTTCGCTGAGTCTAGGTATCTGCTTATCTTCCCCGTGTAACCGTAAGGAAGTTTTACTCCTATGAGGTAGGTGAAAAAATGCTCGATCTCCTCCTGACTTAGAGTGAAGCACGCGGGAGGGTAGTCATTTCCGGTCTTCTTGGCCTTTTTGCCTTTGCGACGACTTTTTGTGTCCTGCTTTGCCTCATCATCATCATCACAAGCGTGAAGCTCTTCCCTAATGCCCATTGATTTCAAGTCTGCCCTTGCTTTCGGCCCATCTTTGGTCCTCTCTGGCATGTTGAGCAGGGTACCAAGCAGACTCTCGCACACGTTCTTCGTGATATGCATGATATCAAGGCTATGAGGCACAGGTGGATCTTCCAGTACGGCAAGTCCCAGAAAACAGACCTCGTTTTCCATACCTTCAGCAGCGGCTCTGGCGCCTTTCGCTTCTTTCCCGGCTCTAGCGCCTTTTGCTTCTTTACCGGCAGTGGGCAATCTTTCCAATTTTTCAACAGTTCATCTATTTCTTCGCCGCTCCTCGTACGCGGGCGTCTTCAGGGTTCTGTTTCACCATCGAACAGACCTTGTGTTTTCTCCATGAGTCATCATCGTGAAGCCACCTTTGATGTCCCATGAACACGGTTTTCAAAGACACGGGATCTCTATCTAGATGGCACCTGCCCTGCGACATATCCATAACCGAGATAGTCCTGCACCATCGTGAGCAGTGTGGCTCTCATAGGGAAATATTCTTTCTCTGCGGCGTCCCACGTATTGGCTGGCGTTTTCCACAGCGTGTCTAGCTCCTCTTTCAGCAGACCCAAATACAGATTGATGTCGTTCCCTGGTTGTTTTGGCCCTTCAATTAGCATACTCATGTGAATGTACTTCCTCTTCATGCACAACCAGGGGGGAGGTTGTACATCCACACAAACACAGGCCAGGTGCTAGGTGTGCTTCTCTGGCTGCCAAACGGATTGACTCCATCGGTGCTCGCGCCCAGCACGATGTTCCTTGGATCATCCCCAAATTCTGGGTATTCAAAGTTCAATGCTTGCCACTGGCTCGCATCCTTAGGGTGACTCCGCATCTTGTCTTTTTTATTTATCTTCGGATCATTTCCGTCATCTTCTCGCTTCTTCTCCTCCCTATCCGTGTGCCAACGCAGGAGCTTTGCTACCTTAGGGTCCGCGAAATACCACTACAGATGAGGAGTGATCGGAAAGTACCACACCACTTTTCAAGGAGCTTTCTTCCTCTTCTTGTATCGACTAACGCTGCACACCGGACATATGGTAGACTCCGTGTGCTCATCCCGATAAATGATGCAATTGTTCATGCACACATGGTATTTCACATGCATTAAATCCAGAGGACACACGATTTTCTTCGCCTCCTCGAAATTGGTCAGGCACTTGTTCCCCTTGGGAAGACATTCGTGCCATAATGACATGTTCTCATCGAAGCATGTGTTGGTCATTTTGTGTTTTACCTTCATCTCCAGAGCCATGAGCGTTACTTTCAGGCGGGTATCCTCGGGCCTGCATCCTTCATACAATGGAGTAACCGCGTCTATCTCCAGTTGATCCAGCTTGGCTTTCTCTCTGGCAGCAGCTCTTGCGTTATCCGTCTGCTTGAGAAGCAGCTCTTGAATATGAGGGTCCTACACCCAGCCCATCGATGGTCCATCATCGTCTGCTCCGGCATCTTTATCTTCATGATCATGCCCTTCGTCTACTCCGACATCTTCCTCATCATCATGCCCGACATCTTCTACATGATGACTATGTACTGCACCTACTTCATGATCATGTCCTGGAGATTCTTCGTCTTCTCGCCCGCCCTCGCTACGGTTGTCTTGCTGCCCTTCCTCATTTCTTGCCCGGCCCCCATGGACGACTTCATAATCATCTTCATCACCTTGCCACCAATAGCCATCCATGAAACCACGCAAGAGCAGGTGGTCCCGCACCTGTACGGAATCCGGGTCCATAAGGCTCCTTAGCTTGCATCTTCGACACAGACATCTTATCTCCATCTTGTTCTTTTGAAGCATCTCGGCCTTCGTGGAGCTCAAAAACCTATTCACGATGCCTTCAGTCATCGTGCGGAACATGGTCGCCTGCGGGGTAGAGAAAAAGGATATTTTAGAACCAAAAAAAAATTTGGGATGACTTTGCCTAAAAATAGGACCAAAAAGAATGCATAGTGCCAAATTCTCGCCGAAACAGAAATGAATCAACATTCCGGCAAAATATTGGCAACTATCGCATTTCAAATACCGGTACCTGCAAACACAAACATATATGCAACACCACAAACATATGCAACACCACAAACATACATAGATCTAGCTAGGCCATAAAAAGTGCATATGCACGTTGTTGGAGGGAGAAAAAAGTAGATCTACAACATAAAGAAAGCTTTCCCCTTACATACCTATCAAAAAAGGTAATTTAACCACTTAATTTGGGTGAATCTATGGTGCAAATGAGGTGAGGAGGAGGAGGCAGCCGAGACAAGCTTGGAGGAGGAGGTGGAGAGAATGAAGTGGGGAAAGTGAGTGTGGTAGGTGGTTGTCCAAAATATCTAGCTGGTCTCAGGTTACTAATGGCGCACCACCTATAAATGTGCTATTAGTAACCCTGGTTACTAATGGTGCACCGGTTACGTGGTGCGCCATTACTAGTTTTGCAAAAAAAATTGTCAGTAGTGGCGCACCGTGGATGTGGTGTGCCATTATTAGTTTGAACTAGTAATGGCGCACTATACTCTGATGCGCCATTACTAGTTTTGAAAAAAAAGTAAAAACAAAATTTGTCAGTAGTGGCGCACGAGGTGTGTGGTGCGCCATTACTAGTTAAAGCTAGTAATGGCGCACTATGCCCTAGTGCGCCATTACTAGTTTCAGAAAAAAAGAATTTGTTAATAGTGGCGCACCATGGGTGTGGTGCGCCATTAGTGTGGTGGACACTAATGGCGTAGCAACACATGGTGCGCCACTGCTATATAGCAGTGGCGCACCATGTGGTGCGCCATTAATGTCCATATTATCTATAGCCCTTTTCCTAGTAGTGAAAGTCATAGCAACATCAATCTCAGAACATAGTGGATACTAGGGTCAAACCCTAACAAAAATAACTTGATTACATGGTAAATCTCATCCAACCCATCACCGTCCAGCAAGCCTATGATGGAATTACTCACGCACGACGGTGAGCATCATGAAATTGGTGATGGAGGATGGTTGAGGATGACGACGGCGACGAATCCCCCTCTCCGGAGCCCCGAACGACCTCCAGATCAGCCCTCCCTATATGTTTTAGGGCTTGGTGGCGGCTCCGTATCGTAAAACGCGATGAAACTTCCTCTCTGTTTTTTTCTCTGCGAAACGGAATATATGGAGTTGGAGTTGAGGTTGGTGGAGCATGAGGGGGCCCATGAGACAGGGGGCGCGCCCAAGGGGAGGGGGCGCGCCCCCCACCCTCATGCACAGGGTGTTGGCCCCCTGGCCTTCATCTTTTGCCAGTATTTTTTATATTTTCCAAAAGTTATCTCCGTGGATTTTCAGGTCATTCCAAGAACTTCTGTTTTCTGCACAATAAACAACACCATGGCAGTTCTGCTGAAAACAGCGTCAGTCCGGGTTAGTTTCATTCAAATCATTCAAGTTTGAGTCCAAAACAAGGGCAATAGTGTTTGGAAAAGTAGATACGTTGGAGACGTATCAACTCCCCCAAGCTTAAACCTTTGCTTGTCCTCAAGCAATTCAGTTGATAAACTGAAAGTGATAAAGAAAAACTTTTACAAACTCTGTTTGCTCTTGTTGTAAATATGTAATGCCAGCATTCAAGGTTTCAGCAAAGATTATGAACTAACCATATTCACAATAACACTCAGGTCTCATGTTTACTCATATTAATGGCATAATCAGCTAGCGAGTAATAATAATAAAACTCGGATGACAACACTTTCTCAAAACAATCATAATATGATATAACAATATGGTATCTCGCTAGCCCTTTCTGAGACCGCAAAACATAAATGCAGAGCACCTCTAAAGATCAAGGACTGACTAAACATTGTAATTCATGGTAAAAGAGATCCATTCAAGTCATACCCAATATAAACTAATATTAATGCATACAAATGACAGTGTGCTCTCCAGCGGGTGCTTTTTAATAAGAAGGTGATGACTCAACAATAGATAAGCCCTTCGCGGAGGGAAGCAGGGATTCGTAGAGGTGCCAGAGCTCGATTTTAAAATAGATATGAATAACATTTTGAGCAGCATACTTTCACTGTCAACGCAACAAGTATGAGAAGGCAATATCTTCCATACTACATGCAATATAGGCGGTTCCCAAACAGAATGGTAAAGTTTATACTCCCCCACCACCAACAAACATCAATCCATGGCTTGCTCGAAACAACGAGTGCCTCCAACTAACAACAATCCTGGGGGAGTTTTGTTTAATTATTTTGGTTTGCTTTGATCTTTTTGATCATGGGACTGGGCATCCCCGTTACTAGCCATTTTCTCGTGAATGAGGAGCGGAGTCCACTCCCCTTGAGAATAACCCACCTAGCATGGAAGATACAGACAGCCCTAGTTGAAACATGAGCTGCTCGAGCATACAAAACACAATTTCATTTGAAGGTTTGGAGTTTGGCACATACAAATTTACTTGGAACGGCAGGTAGACACCGCATATAGGAAAGTATGGTGGAATGATATGGAATAACTTTGGGGTTCATGGAGTTTGGATGCACAAGCAGTATTTCCGCTTAGTACAGGTGAAGGCTAGAAAAAGACTAGGAAGCGACCAACTGAGAGAGCGACAACAGTCATGAACATGCATTAAAATTAATTTACACTAGGTGCAAGCATGAGTAGGATATAATCCACCATGAACATAAATATCGTGAAGGCTATGTTGATTTTGTTTCAACTACATGCGTGAACATGTGCCAAGTCGAGTCACTCAATTCATTCAAAGGAGGATACCATCTCATCATACCACATCACAATCATTTTAATAGCATGTTGGCACGCAAGGTAAACCATTATAACTCATAGCTAATTAAGCATGGCATAAGCAACTATAATCTCTAAATGTCATTGCAAATATGTCTACTTCATAATAAGCTGAATCAGGAACGATGAACTCATCATATTTACAAAAACAAAAGAGGTTGAGTTCATACTAGCTTCTCTTATCTCAACCAGTCCATCATATATCGTCATTATTGCCTTTCACTTGCACGACTGAACGATGTGTGTAATAATAAGAGTGCACATGCATTGGACTAAGCTGGAATCTGCGAGCATTCATTTCAAGAGAGAAGACAAAGTAATATGGGTCTTGGTTAAATCAACAATCATGCATATAAGAGCCACTAAACATTTTCATTATAGTCTTCTACTCTTGACCCCCAAAGAAATAAAAGAAATTAAACTATTTACACGGGAAAGCTCCCAACAAGAAAAAGAAGAATGAGAAATCTTTTTGGGTTTTCTTTTTAATTACTACTACTACAACATGGGAATTAAACTAACTAATTGTTTTGGTTTTTTCTTTAAGTTTATCAAACATACAAGAAGAAAACTGGAAAAAGAAATTAAACTAACATGGATAATACAATGAAAGAGTATGAGCACCGACAACTAGAATAGTGTGTGGACATGAATGTAAAGTCGGTGGGAAATACATACTCCCCCAAGCTTAGGCTTTTGGCCTAAGTTGGTCTATGGCCATGGGCAGCCTGACTGATATCCGTAGTCATAACTGGGGTCGTACTGAGATGTAGCAGTCATTGCCTCCTCGGCTGCAGCCTGATGGTGGGCTGCTTCCGCCCTCCTCTCGTATTCATTTGCTTCCTCCCTGGTGACAACATATCTTTGTTTTGCCTTATAATCAAAAAGGGTAGGAGCAGGGAGAGTAACATGGACAGCACGACGTCTGTCAAAGATTAGTCGATATTGGAGGAATTGGTCATTCCTCTCAAGAAAATGATGACTAAGCATGGCATTATGATCTAAATAAGCGGGAGGTAACTCCGTATCATTTTCATGTATAGGTATCTCAAGATAATTAGCCAGTCAGGTTGCATAAATTCCTCCAAAAAAGTCTCCAGCTAAACCATTATGATGCAACCTATGTGCAACAATTGCCCCCAAGTTGTATTGTTTATCACCTAATACAGCACTCTTGAGAACACAAAGATCAGGGACACACATGTGACATGCTTCATCTTTACCATTAATACATCTACCAATGAAGAGAGCAAAATAATGTATTGAAGGAAAATGAATGCTCCCTATGGTAGCTTGTGTTATTTCCCTAGATTCTCCCACAGTGATACTAGCAAGAAAGTCTTTATATTCAGATTTACTAAGTTCATTAACACTTCCCCACTGCGGGAGTTTGCAAGCAGTAGTAAAATCTTCGAGGTCCATGGTGTATGATTTATCATAAATATCAAACAGGACACTTTGAGAATTGCGTGAGGATGTAAATTTAGACCTTCTCACAAATGAATTAGTTAAGTACTAGTATTGCGGGCACTTATCTTGCATTAATTCCTCAAGGTCAGCATTACGCACATATGCATCAAATTCATCCTTGATACCCGCTGCAACCATAAACAGCTCTGACGACCATTCACAAGGCCGCACATCAGCTTCCCTTGGTGGTTTGCCATCGAGGTCACGTATCACGAACTGGGGTCCTTTCTTCCTTGAAGAACCACCTTGGTACATTTTCCTGAACATATTTCTTTTTCTGTAATATTTCTGAAATTTTTAGTAACTTCAAAATAAAAGTAAATAAAGCTGAACAAGATTGACAACTACTCCCATAAGTTCCTAGAGCCTATATCATGCATTAGAATTACTTGGGACCTCATAAAATTGACATGCAAGCTCAAGAACAAGGTCACCTATGCAGCAAAAAATTGCAACGAATAAAGCACTAGAACAAAAACTAATTGGACCAATGGAGGAGTCGCATACCAAGCAACAATCTCCCAAAGCAGTTTTGGGAATGGAGCTTTGAGCAAGGAGATCAAAAATCGCAGCAAAATGAGCTAGAAGTCATGCTTGAGCTGGATGGGGATTTTTTTGGGAGAAAGAAGAAGTGTGTGGGTGCAGGAATAAGTGGAAGGGGTCCACCGTGGGCCCACGAGACAGGTGCTTGCCCCCCTGCAGTGTTCTTAGTGCCTAAAATCCTCAAATATTCCATAAAAATGATACTAAATTTGCAAGGCATTTGGAGCACTTTTATTTTCAGGAATTTTTTTATTGCATGGATAATTCAGAAAATAGACAAAATATTTTATTTCTACTTTATTTAGTCTAAGTAACAGAAAGTAAAGAGAGAGTACAGAAGGTTGTGCCTTCTAGTTTCATCCATCTCATGATCATCAAGAGGAATCCACTAACAAGGTTGATCAAGTCTTGTTAACAAACTCATTCCAAATCACATAAAACCAGAGAAATTTCGAAGTGGCACTAGGTTACCTCAACAGGGATATGAACATCCCCAATAATAAGAATATCATACTTTTTCTTTGCAGTAGGAAGAGGAAATTCAAAACCTCCAAATATAATTGATGGAATTTTCCCAATAGAATTTATACTGTGAGCTTGAGGTTGTTTCCTCGGAAAATGTACCGTATGCTCATTTCCATTAACATGAAAGGTGACATTGCCTTTGTTGCAATCAATAACAGCACCTGCAGTATTTAAAAAGGGTCTACCAAGGATAATCGACATACTATCGTCCTCAGGAATATCAAGAATGACAAAATCTGTTAAGATAGTTACATTCGCAACAACAACAGGCATGTCCTCACAAATGCCGACAGGTATAGCAGTTGATTTTTCAACCATTTGCAAGGATATCTTAGTAGGTGTCAACTTACTTAATTCAAGTCTACGGTATAAGGGAAGAGGCATAACACTAACACCGGCTCCTAAATCACACAGGGCAGTTTTAACATAATTTCTTTTGATGGATCATGTTATAGTGGGTACTCCGGGATCACCAAGTTTCTTAGGTATTCCATCCTCAAAGGTATAATTAGCAAGCATGGTGGAAATTTCGGCTTTAGGTATTTTCCTTTTATTAGTAATGATATCTTTCATATATTTAGCATAAGGGTTTGATTTAAACATATCAGTTAAGCGCATACATACGAAAATAGGTCTAATCATTTCAACAAAGCGCTCAGAATCCTCATCATCCTTTGTCTTGGATGGTTTAGGAGGAAAAGGCATGGGTTTCTAAACCCATGGTTCTCTTTCTCTACCATGCTTCCTAGCAACAAAATCTCTCTTATCATAACATTGATTCTTTGATTGTGGGTTATCAAGATCAACAGCAGGTTTAATTTCTATATCATTGTTATTACTAGGTTGAGCATCTACATGAACATCATTATTAGTATTATCATTAGGTTCATGTTCATCTCCGGATTGTGTTTCAGCATCAGAGATAGAAATATCATTAGGATTCTCAGGTGTTTCTACAATAGGTTCACTAGAAGCATGCAAAGTCCTATCATTTTTCTTTTTCTTCTTTTCAGAAGAACTAGGAGCATCTAGGTTATCTCTCTGAGAATCTTGTTCAATTCTCTTAGGGTGGCCATCAGGATACAAAGGTTCCTGAGTCATTTTACCAGTTCTAGTAGCCACTCTAACAGCAAAATCATGTGTATTATTTAGTTCATCTAGCAATTCATTCTGAGCCTTAAGTACTTGTTCAGCTTGAGTGGTGATCAAAGAAACATGTTTACTAGTAAGTTTAAGTTCACCCTTAACTCTAGACATATAATCACTCAAGCTTCCAATCATATAAGCATTGTTTTTCAATTGTCTACTAACACAATCATTAAAATTTGCTTGTTTATCCATAAAGTCGTCAAATTCATCTAAGCATTGGTTAGCAAATTTAGTAGACGGGATTTCAACTTTATCATATCTATAGAGAGAATTTACCTTCATTACCTGCGTCGGGTTATCAAGACGATACGTTTCTTCAACAGGCGGTATATTAAGACCATGTATTTCTTCAATAGGAGGTAAATTTTTAACATCTTCAGCTTTAATACCTCTTTCTTTCATTGATTTCTTTGCCTCTTGCATATCTTCAGGACTGAGAAATAGAACACCCCTTTTCTTTGGAGTTGGTTTAGGAATAGGCTCAGGAGTTGGCTCAATTGGCTCAGGAATTGCCTCAGGAATTGGCTCAGGAAGAGTCCAATTATTTTCATTTGTAAACATATTATTCAATAACAATTCAGCTTGGTCGACTGTTCTTTCCCTGAAAACACAACCAGCACAACTATCCAAGTGGTCCTTGGAAACATTAGTTAGTCCATTATATTTTCCAAAAGTTGGGCCCCTGGCCTTCATCTTTTGCCAGTATTTTTAATATTTTCCAAAAGTTATCTCCGTGGATTTTCAAGTCATTCCGAGAACTTTTGTTTTCTGCACAATAAACAACACCATGGCAGTTCTGCTGAAAACAGCGTCAGTCCAGGTTAATTTCATTCAAATCATGCAAGTTTAAGTCCAAAAAAAGGGCAAAAGTGTTTGGAAAAGTAGATACGTTGCAGACTATCACGCCCCTTAGCTGCTTTCCCCACGCGCGCCCGAACGCAGTGCCGCGGAGCTCGTCGCCGGCGAGTCTCCGGTGACCAATTGGTCATGGGTGTATGCCCGTTAGCTTCACCGCATCGCGTAGCACTCGCCTAGCCCTTTTGCTTGAGCTGTAGCACATCGTAGCACCTTTTCTGCCGCGGACCTCGTCGCCGGTGACGTTTCCGGCCAGGTCCGATGATGCCACCACCACCACTCGACGCGCGGTCGAGTGACCATTCGAACGTGCCTAGCCGCACCCCTTTCCGTGCCCCGTACGTGTTTTTCGGACAACTCCGGTGATGCACCGCCGCGGGTAGGCTCGCCAGCATCACTCCGTTGCCTGCGCTGACCTGGCATCGACGTGGCACCACCTGGGCCACTGGCCAGTGGGCCCAATGGGTCCCGCTAGCCCGGTTGACCTAGTCCACTCGATGACTGGGTTTTGACCAGTCACTGACATGCGGCCCCCACTCCCTTATTTAACGTTTTATTTATTTCAAATTATTTAGTTAACTTAATGAGGCACTGGCATGGGGGGCCCAGTTACTAATTAACCTCATAGTAGTTTTAAATAAACTCTCTTAAGGCCTTTATCTATGAAAAGTGGGCCCTACTGGTCTTTTTGACCAGTCAACCGCACCGTTGACTGCTGACGTCACACATACATCATGCTGACGTCATATTCCTTTTCTGTTATTTTAAATAATTTCAGAAAATGTTTTAAACTAGAAATTCATAGGAAATAAACGGTAACTCGGATGAAAATGTTTGCTACATGAAACTTGCTCAGAAAAATCCAACAAAATCCAAAAACGCGGTCCGTTTACCTGTCAGATGCCTCTAACTATGTGAACATGGAACATTCCCCCTCCGGTCTTCTGTCTAGCACAGGTCCGGAACCGGGAAAACATTCCCGATTGAATTCCCCTTTCACCTATATCTTGTAGCCATACGTTAGATCACACCAGGCACAACATATTGCCACGTTATGCTTTGTGATGCTATGTTTGCTTTATATTTACTGTTTCTTCCTCCTCTTCTCTCCGGTAGACCCCGAGACCGATGTTGCCCCTATGATCGACTACATCGATGATGACCCCTCCTTGTCAGAGCAACCAGACAAGCCCCCCCCCCTTTAATCATCCCGACATCGCCCATTCCATTCTCTCATGCTTGCATTAGATTTTGCTACTGTTATTGTTTGCTCCCATTCTGATGCATAGCCTGCTTTTGTAACCTGCCTATTGTCACCTACCTGCTTATCCTAAACTGCTTAGTATAGGTTGGTTAGTGATCCATCAGTGACCCCCATCTGATCCTTGTTGCCCCTGCTTCATCATCGATGACTCGATCAACATGATTGACGACCAGAGCCTGACACCTCACATCACATCATGCCCCCTTTTTTGCTCGACTCTACAGAGTTACCATCGAGTGCCGAGGGTGGAACCTCATACATCACTCCTGATGAGATCTCTGTAGTGTAGCTATTCGGTTGTGGTCATCGAGGGTGATTTCCTCCTTAACCACTTCCGACATGACTCTGTCGTGCAACCCCTCAAGTGTGAACCTCGAGGGTGGTTCCTCTTACGTTCACCTTGATGATCACATCGAGTGGAATCCATCGAGGGTGGTTCCTCAGGGTTCCCCTTGGTGTTAGACACACAGTTACTATGGTTACTATGCCTTTACACTGAACCATGTTACTAAAGATGGGTCAGCCTGAGGGGTACCCATGCGAGCTTAATTGCGAGTGATGTGGAGTCGGGTTGACCTGGAAGGTGCCCATGAGATAATTACGAGGCGTGGCCGGGAATTCTTAGCCCTTGCAGCAAGTCCTCGAGACGGGGCGACGGGGTCACATCTTTCATGAGTCTCTGCTTGTTACCGCGCGTTCCTAAGACACTACAATTTGGATATTTGATCCGAGGGGCCTCTAGCCTGATAGCACGAACCATCATGTGGGCATAGTATGGGTGTTCTGCGTCGTATGCATCAGCCAAAGCTTAATAGACGTCAGCGACTAAGTGGCGCGCGCCGGGTTGGACTGGTAAGCACCTGCCTTTTTTAAGGAGGTAGCTAGGTCTGCTCACCGGCCGCGTTCGCAACGTGTAGGAGTTCTCGGGGCGATGGCCCATGACCCCTAGAGGCATAGGTTTAGTCCGGCGTGTTGACTTCTCTATTAAGCCTAGGTCGGGTTGCAGCGTATTGTTTGGCCGAGGCCGGGCATGACCCAGGAAAGTGTGTCCGGTCGGAGTTAATCGAGCGTGGTGGGTAAGTTAGTGCACCCCTGCAGGGAAGAAAACATCTATCGATAGCCTGTCCTACGGTAACGGACACTCGGAGTTGTATCCCGGTCGATACCACTAGAACTGGATGCTGAGGCATGATTTGGATATGTTGCTTCGGGAGTCAAGAAAGCATCCCGGAGCATTGATACAACAACATAAATATGACTTATGTTATACTACTCTACTCCCTCCTATTGCTGCACGACGGTTTCCAGAAGATGCTAGTCTTCGATAGGACTAGCTTCTCCCCTCTTATTCTGGCATTCTGCAGTTAGTCCACAAATACTACCCCTTTCATTGATACTAATGCATAAGTAGTGTAGATCCTTGCTTGCGAGTACTTTGGATGAGTACTCACGGTTGCTTTGCTACCCCTTTTCCCCCTTCTTTCTTCTTTCTGGTTGTTGCAACCAGATGGTGGAGTCCAGGAGCCAGATGCCACCTTTGACGACTGCTACTACCCCGAGGGTGCCTACTACCACGTGATGGACACCGACGACGAGGAGTAGTTAGGAGGCTCCCAGGTAGGAGGCCTTGCCTTTTCGATCGATGTTGCTTTTGTGCTAGCCTTCTTAAGGTAAACTTGTTTAGTCATGTCGGTACTCAGATATTGTTGCTTCCGCTGACTCTTTTTATTCGAGCTTATGTATTCGAGCCCTCGAGGCCCCTGGATTGTAATATAAAGCTTGTGTTACTTTAATTTGTGTCTACAGTTGTGTTGTGATATCTTCTCGTGAGTCCCTGATCTTAATCGTACACTTTGCGTGTATGACTAGTGTATGATTGAATCGGGGGCGTCACAAGTTGGTATCAGAGCTGACTGCTTGTAGGTAGCCCCCTTTCCAACTCCTTGGCCGACGTTGAGTCTAGTCACTTAAAAAAAACTTTTACTAACATGGTTGTGCGGCTTACGGGCCCACAACGCCATTGGGTGGTATTAGGATCTTTTATTCCTCGTCTATACTCTGGGACTCTGATCTCTTGTCTATTCGGGTTAAACATTTTACTAACTCTGACATTAGGCTCTTGTACCCACTTCCTCCCGGAGAGCCCCGACATTATCGATGATCGCTTGCTTCGCCGAAAGACTTCGAACTTACTCTACGATGTTCTCCCGAGAACATGTGCTCATCACTTTTGCAATTCAATTCCACCGTCAACCCCTATGTATAGCTACATACACCTGTCGTTCATACATCATTTTCAGGTTGCTCTTGTTATTACAAGATGCCTCGAATTACACTCCGATGTCTCGAGAACCCCTTCCGCAACTGCCTTGATGTTCTTTGCCACATGAATACTGTCGTGGTTCTAAGTCCGACAGAAGAATAGGGGGTAGGTATGGAGAGGCAAGATCCTAGCTATGGAGCAGTTGTGCACACAAGTGTTTTTCGAGTTCAGGCCCTTCTCAGAGGAAGTAACAGCCCTACGTCTCGGAGCCCGGAGGCGGTCGACTGGATTATATGTGTGAGAGTTACAGGGGTGCGAACCCTTCTACCAGTGGAGGGGGTGGCTTATATAGAGGATGCCAAGACCCCAGCCAGCCCACGTAACGGAGGGTTTAAAGTACATTAGGGTCAGGCGTTAGTGGTAACGCCCTACATAAAGTGTCATCATGACCATAAAGACTACTTAATTACAGACCGTTTGGATACAGAGTAGATCTTGAACTCCTGGCGGTCGAGTGAGTCTTCATGGTCGAGTGTCTTCAGGTTCGTCGAGCGTCCTCTAGTCCGTCGAGTGGAGTACCTCTTGGTCGACTGGAAGACGGCTTCTTCTAAAAGATGTCCTCGGGGAGGGTACCTTGGACAGGTCCATGACCCTACCCTATGTACATGACTTCATCAAATACCCCTACGAATAATTCCACACACTTATCAGGGATTTGTTCATCCCTAGTTGATCATATGTCTCAAAAAATTCTTCGAATGCAATTCGATCTCCTGAAGATCCTCTACAGCCTAGTGCTCCCGAAAGTCTTGTCTGCCTGCATTATGGTTAAATCCATATGTCCAGCAATATTCATTAACATCCTTTGTCATTTTCATCCTAAGCCTATTGATTCATTATGTTGCGATTGCTCGCAATCATCAGTCGAACCCTGAAATTTGACCTTCCCGCTCATACGTCATTCTAGACATGAGTTGGATCTCGGCCAATCATGTTGTAATTGATTGTCCACCTAGTTCCCTTCAACTTGAACGTTGAATTATTCAGCTATTTCTATAATCTAATGCCTTCGCATTATTTCCCTCATCTGATTGACTACTGATACTCACTTCAGTTACATTGAGGACTGCTGAATCCTTTGTTGGATTATTATCCGACAATGTCCTTCATATTCAAAATCTTGTGCGCTCTTACCCTAATACATATTGCCTTCGGTAAATTGTATCCTCTGCTTATTGTCAACCATGCTCTGTCATTGAGCTGATGTTATATGCTCTGGAAGTTAGTGGTATATGTTCCTAAGATACCCCTACGGGTTGAACCTATACCTTTCCTAAATCTATGTGAACTCGAAAGAGATGTGAGTCATACTCTTCTGGTGCTTCACCAGATAAATCTTTCGTGCTACAAATTCTTCGAAAACAAGGAGTGAATGGAAGATTATGCATTGAAGAACTGAGAGTCGACCTTGAACCTTTGTGTTCATGCCCATGGACCCGATGTAGAACTTATCATGGAAGTTGCTCATAAAAATAATTACCCCTTGCTATAAGTCCATCTTGTATCGGTGGTTTGGTCATTCATAACCGTGGTTCCGACCATAGTTTCTCTTTAATTCCATTTCCCGGACAAGTTAAAATACTTGTCTACTGCAAGTCATTTCACTTGTTCAACCTCTAATTTGATCTACCTTCAAGTATTGCCTCATGTTATCTCGAGGATATTGTGTCATTGCACTACCTTTTGTAAATTCTTAATTGAAGTGATACTCCGTCACATTATTCCTACCTGATTGGCTACATCATTGTCGTGCTAAATTTTAACTGTGCTACCTGGACCTTCCCGGAGCATAATTTTCGATAATGAGCTAACTTACGTCAATCTTCCTCGTCATATCATTTCACCTTGAACAACAAGCTTGATTTCGAGTTTGTGTCGTACCCGTGGTTCCAGTAACCTTTCGCATCATTCCTTTGACTTGATGTCGTCGCTGATCGATTACATCTTCATGAAACCTCTCGACAAATGTGTCGTGATCATCATCATCATTCCCAACTTTTCCAGGATATCAACCGAATTCATGATGAGAAATACCATCCTTTCCCCCTTGGTGAATTGTTGTTGGGCCCGTGGGCCCCATCCTCATCTTTTCATTGCTAAAATTGTACGACTTATTTTACAAGTTGTTTCCAATGGGTCCTTGTGTATCCAAAGTCTGACCTTTCCCTAATGACCATGTCAATGCTATCCCAAAGCATGTCTGTGGTACTCCGAACATCAACAAGAACATTGGAAGCGCAACGCTAAATCTTCTTGATCAATTATCCAAACACCGTTGTATGGGTAAACCTCATAAATTCCTTGCCCCTTTGTCTAACTGGTTTCATGCTTGGAGCCTTATCATTTATATCATGCTATGCCTTTCCTTGGGAAAGATATACTCTTATACCCAGGTATAAACACATTTTCCTTACCATTGGTCTGTTTAATCTGATAATCACATTTTCCTTTCCATTGTTTTGTTTAACCTTTCTGGTAATCTAACTTGTCTGAGCAGAGATAAATCCCTGCTTAAGTAAGCACCTCGGTGTACAACTCTGTCAGTAAAACCATGTTACTATTGTTGATGACATTCCAGTAACCACCGATGGACGAGAACTTTGCCTATTGGTCCGCCTCGTCTTATGAGCAGGAAAATGGTTCTCTTGGTCCCACGCGCTTGGTACCAAACTTTGTTGCCAACATAACTAACAGGCTATCCTCTGACCTGACTTGCTATCATGACCATTCAAGATGTTAGCACCTTCCTGCTTTTAACCCACATGGTGGGCCCATAACCCACAGTTCCACAAGATCGAAACCTGACTCTCCTGTACACCCTTGTTTCTAAGGTTATTTCTCACGCTTGGCTTCATATGAAAATCTCGAGCCGCCTTTCGAGAGGCGATCTATTCTGGTATCAGACGCAATACTAATTACCATTAGTCTGAACCCCTTTCACCCCTTGTTTCAGGCAACAAACGATTGTCTACCAGGCTGAAGCTCCTTATTGCACCTCACCTTGCTCTCGATGACTTTCTTGAATTTCAACTCGAGAGATGCCTCTATGTCATGTTCACTGACATAGTCCCCGCATACCTATCTTGTGTTGAGCTCCGTGCTTCCCGAGCCTTTTACCTTACTCCACCTCTTATATCTCGGGACGAGATTTCTTGTAGTGGAGAAGAATTGTAACACCCCCAGTGTCATGCTACAGTAACCCTATGTGATTAAGCTAATCATTTTTCCAAACAGTACTTAATCACCCTTGATTCAAATCTCATTTCAAATTCCACTTTGGAATCAAATTCAATTTGCAAGTGAATTTTGAAGTTGCACAAAAGTTGCTGCAAAATAGTCCATCATTTAGTAAAAATTCCATAACAAATGATTGTTCAGGAAAACAACATCACCTCCAAGCTAAGATGGACTATAGCAAATTAAAACAAGTGCCAACTCAGCAAATTAATTGCTTTTCCATTTTTTTGCAAATTCCACCTAATTCAAACTTCTTCCAAACTTTTTGTGGCTGTGCCAAAAATTGCATTGTATCTATGTGGACAATTCCCATATTTTACAAAAATCATTTTGGCACCCTAAATATCACAAAACCCCTTTTTGTAAAAGAAAAGCAGAATTATAAAAAAGGGAAAAGAATAGACCAGGCTGCACTGTGCACTTGGCCCAGCCGCGCAACAGTGCCAGCCCAGCCCACCTGCCCCAGCCTTTCGTCCTCCTCCAGCAACAGGAGAAGGCCGAGCCTCCATGGTTGCGGGCACTCGCCCCCGTGCACTACTGCACCGCGGGTGGATAAGAACAGTCCCCCGACGCTCTCTCTCTCGCCCAAACCCTACCCACATCAGATCCCCCTCCTCCTCGCTATCTCTCGCTTGCTCGCTTCTCTCTCTCTCATGTAGTCGAACGCGCTCGCCACCGTCATCGCATCGATCCCGTGGCCACCATCACCACCCCGCATCCCGACATGCCATAGGCATCTGCCGTCGTCCTCCACGTCGACCGGTGCCCGCCGTTGGAGCCGGGAGGCACCACAGCACCAGATCCACCTCACCCCTTCCGCCTCGGTCGCCATCAATCTTCCTCCTCTCCAGCGACTCCTGCTGCTACTAAGCCTATCACCGGCCTTCGTGTGCCTCTCGGTGAGCCCCTCATCCTTCTCCCTCTCCTTATTGACTCTGGTGCACCCCCTAGCTGCTTTCCCCACGCGTGCCCGAACGCAGCACCACGGAGCTCGTCGCCGGTGAGTCTCCGTTGACCAATTGGTCATGGGTGTATGCCCATTAGCTTCACCGCATCGCGCAGCACCCGCCTAGCCCTTTCGCCTGAGCTATAGCACATCGTAGCACCTTTTCCGCCGTCGACCGTAGCCGCTCCGCCGCGGACCTCGTCGTCGGTGACGTTTCCGACCAGGTCCGGCGATGCCACCACCACCACTCAATGCACGGTCGAGTGAATGTTCGAACGTGCCTAGCCGCACACCTTTCCATGGCATGTACGTGTTTTCCAGCCAACTCCAGCAACGCACCGCCGTGGGTAGGCTCGCCGGCGTCACTCTATTGCCTGCGCTGATGTCACGCCCAATATGCGACCCTATCCAAAAGGAACTCAAAGGTCCCACCAAGGATAGACCCGCATATTGAAACGCTTTTGCAAGGTGGATATCATTACATCAACATTACATAATAGATGGGGAGTACATACATAAGGCATACAATGCCGCACAAATACAACATCACAATACATCAGAGCATCATCCAACTACGGATGAATCACAAACAGAAACTCAAACGACATCCACCCTGCTAGCCCAGGCTGCCGACCTGGAACCTATCCCCTGATCGAAGAAGCAGAAGAAGAACTCAAGACACAAGCAAACATCGCTCTCACGTCATGATCATCGCATAACCTGTACCTGCAACTGTTGTTGTAGTAATCTGTGAGCTACGAGGACTCAGCAATCCCATTACCATGGGTATCAAGACTACCAAAGCTTAAAGGGAAAGGAAGGGTAAAGTGGTGAGGCTGCAGCAGCGACTAAGCATATATGGTGGCTAACATACGCAAATAAGAGCGAGAAGAGAGCAAGCAGAACGGTCATCAACTAGTAATGATCAAGAAGTGATCCTGAACTCCTACTTACGTCAAACATAACCCAGAAACCGTGTTCACTTCCCGGGCTCCACCGAGAAGAGACCATCACGGCTACACACGCGGTTGATGCGTTTTAATTCGGATCTGGTGTCAAGTTATCTACAACCGGACATTAACAAATTCCCATCTGCCTATAACCGCAGGCACGGCTTTCGAAAGATTATACCCTGTAGGGGTGTCCCAACTTAGCCCATGACAAGCTCTCGCGATCAACGAAGGAATAGACCTTCTCCCAGGAAGACCCGATCAGACTCGGAATCCCGGTTTACAAGACATTTCGACAATGGTAAAACAAGACCAGCAAAGCCGCCCGATGCGCCGACAATCCCGATAGGAGCTGCACATATCTCGTTCTCAGGGCAACACCGGATGAGACATCCTACGAGTAAAACCAGACCTCGAGTTGCCCCGAGGTGGCCCCGCAGTCTACTCGGTTCGGACCAACACTTAGACAAGCACTGGCCCGGGGGGGCTAAAATAAAGATGACCCTTGGGTTGGCCGACCCAAGGGAAAGGGTAGGTGGTGGTGAGGCAAATGGTAAAACCAAGGTTGGGCCTTGCTGGAGGAGTTTTATTCAAAGCGAACTGTTGAGGGGGTCCCATAAATCACCCGACCGCGTAAGGAACGCAAAATCCGGGAACATAACACCGGTATGACGGAAACTAGGGCGGCAAGAGTGGAACAAAACACTAGGAAAAAGGCCGAGTCTTCCACCCTTTACCAAGTATATAGATGCATTAATAATATAAGAGATATTGTGATGTCCCCACCAAAATCCTGTCCACCATTGAGCAATCTTCAACTTCACCTGCAACTAGCAACGCTATAAGAGGGGCTGAGCAAAAGCGGTAACATAGCCAAACAACGGTTTGCATAGGAAAGGTGTCAAAGGTTAGAGGTTCATGGCAACATGGGATGGCTCGACAAACAGATGATAGGTAGCGCAGCAAAGCGATAGAACGAAGCAACTAGCATAGCAATGATAGTAGTGAGATCTAGGGTAGCGGTCATCTTGCCTGAAATCCCGCAAGGAAGAAGAACGAATCCATGAAGAAGATGAACGGATGAAGCCGAACCAATCGAAGACGAACGAATCCTCACGATCGCAACGGAAACAGGAACTATCGAAAAGAAGCACACAACATAGTAAACACACCACACATGAACAAGGCATGAATCACAACAAGCATGATGCATGACCAAGCTACATGAAGCTACTCATGGCAAGAGATGATGCAAACAAGAGCAACACACTAAGGCAAGTTTAAATGAGGACGGGAACAACATATAACAATTTCGGTAAGTCCTCATATGCAACTTTCGAAATTGGTCCAGATCTGATTAAACCTTATGTTCAAGTAGTTAAACATCAAGTTAAGATGCACAAGGATGATCTACACGAGATTCTAGTCAAGTTACATATAAAGTTCATTTAGTTCGGAGCTACGGCCTAGAAGATATGAGCAAAACAAGTTAAACATGGCATTGATGCAAAATGCACCCAAACATCAAGCAAACACACCAAAACAAGGATGGAACATGATAATATGAAACTACATGCAATTCTAAGCAAGTTTCATATGAAGCACACTCAAAACGGAGCAACGGTTCAACACATGCACACTATACAAGTCATAGCAACAATCTGTCCAAAACAGCAACTAGGCATATTGCAAGCATCAAAACAACATGCTACAGCACCACAACATAATAACAAAAGGCATGGTCATGATGTACAGGCAAAGCATTACAAAACATAAACACTGGGCTACCTCTAGAAATCACTAGAACATGCTCAAACACACATGGTAAGATTGCAAGTTATAACAATTTCAGACTTTGCAGAAAATAACATCACGATGCACTGTTTAGAGCTATCAAACAACATGTTACAGGAACTTATCATGGCAAACAAAGGCATGGCATGAATCTACTAATTGCATATAACAAGAATCCCTTACTGACCATAAGCCAAAAAGGATCAGAAAATATGATGGCACTCACGTAAACATAGCAAGTTATATTACAGATTCGAACATGGCAGAAACATAATTGTGAAGGCATGTAGATGAGCTTGTGCAACTCACTACAGAGCAAAACAGGGCATGGCAAGCCAACCAACAGTAAGAAGGCATGTTTGTGAAGCTAAGCATGGCAATAGCAAGTCCATAGGATGCATGGAACACTAGCAAAACACATGGGAACAAGTGAACTTAATGTTAACAGGCTGACAGCAACATTATGAAGCAACGTTGGAGCAAGATATGAACAAGCTACAGCAAGCTATAAATGCAACCAGGGGCATGGATGGATGGAGGATGACATGTAGATCAAAACATATTTAGTGGACATCTCCAGATTATGCATAGAATGATTAGTAGCAACATGTTTATATGGCATCACAAAATAACAGATTCAGCCTAGCAAAACAGCAACATCATGTACCCTACTTAACAAGCTCGTTTCACTCACCACAAGTCATTGCATGACAAGATAAGCATAGCATCATCAAGAAGACATGTTTGTGAAACAAACAAAGTCAAGAACAAGTCCAAAGTATGCAAGGATCAACTATGGCAAGCTTGGATAGACAAATGACATGCTAGACTACTCCATAATTGCAACAAAGGGCATGAATGGATAGACAAAAACCACATGTTCAAAACACCCTTACTGAAGTATCTCAAAATATGCATGGATCTCTCTGTAGCATCATGTTTACATGGCATCAAAATAACAACAGAACAGGGACTAAAATCAGCAACATCACGATGCCTAGTTTGCATGCTTGTGCTAGTCACCACATTGATCACAAAAATACATGGCATACACCACTGTAAAGAAGACATGGCATAGTTCAAAACACATGAAGACATCAACCTCATAGGATGCACACATCAATCATGGCAACAATGACAAAAGAGCTCGTTCTGATAACAGACAGCAGAAAACATTATGAAGCACTCTTACAACAATGATTCAGGCATCAAGATGATCTCAAATGAATATAATGCAATGGAATGAAATGATGTACTCGTCGAGACAAACAATTCGACATATTACACGCACGAAACGGAGCTACGGATGCAGAGATACGATGACATGAACATGGCATGAAAATTACAGAATTCAGGGACTTAGTGGAAACGGGGTCAACCTCTGGAACTGCACAGTTTACGAGGCACGGCAGATCTGGCCGGAACTTCGCCGGAGAAGGACGGAGACGGCGGCCGGAGTCGAGGGAGAGGTCCGGGCGGCCGGAGAAGGGCGGATCCGGCCGGCCCCTGGCCGGATCTGGCCGGAGAAGAGGCCTGCGACCTCGGGAGGCGCGCCCCGCGGCGGCGCTCGGGATGCGCCCGATCCAGGCGGCGGTGCTCCAAGGGGCGGCGCCGGGCGGCAGGCGCGACGGAGGAGCGACGGAGCGACTCACTGGCGGCGGAGGACGGACGGAGAAGGGCGCGGAGCGCCGCGGCGGCGGGCGCCGGCGGTCGCGGAGCCGAGCGGGCGGCAAACGGCGGTGGGGATCCGGCGCGGCCGGGCGGCGGCGCAGGCGAGGCGAGCGCATGGGCCCGGGAGGCGCGGGGCGCGGGCCGCGGCGGCGGCCGACCGGGCCGGGAGGGCCCTACCGCGGGCTGCGGCGGAGGGAGAAGAGAGAGGGTGCGGGCGAGGGTGAGGTGGCACGCTCTGGTTGGCCGGGAGCGGCCGCTGGGGTGAGGTGGCGTCCCCGGATTGGTCCGGGCGACGTGGAGGCTGGCGGTGGACGTGTCCGGCCGCCGGGCGGACATGTCCGGCGGCGCGCAGGGGGAGAGGCTAGGGTTTCATCCGCGAATTTGGACGGGGGATGCCTTTTTATAGGTAGAGGGAGCTAGGAGAGTCCAAATGAGGAGCGGTTTTCGGCCACGTGATCGTGATCGAACGACCGAGAGTATGGAGGGGAGTTAGGTGGGTTTTGGGCCATTATGGAAAGGGTGTTGGGCTGCAAAGAGAGAGGGGCTTCACGGTTACCCGGTTAACCGTTGGAGTACCAAACGACCTCCAAATGGCAGGAAACTTGACAGGCGGTCTACCGGTGCTATACAAAGGCCACTTGGCAAGCCTAGGTCCATTCCGAGAATGTTTAATACCCGCACATGAAGAGAGGCTAGAAGGGGACGTCGGAGGACATAGGAGCGCCGGATTGCGAAATAGACAACGGGGAAAAGGCTTGGATGCAAGAAACGAACACGTAAGCAAAATGAAATGCACATGATGACATGATAAAATGCAGATGATGACATGGCAAAATGCAACACACAAGCAAATGACATGGCAACGACGGCGAAAACTGGCAGACACCTGGCGCATCGGATCCGGGGCGTTACAGCTGACCTGACACCGACGTGGCACCGCCTGGGCCACTGGCCAGTGGGCCCAATGGGTCCCGCTAGCCCGGTTGACCCAGTCCACCCGATGACTGGGTTTTGACCAGTCACTGACATGCGGCCCCCACTCCCTTAATTAACGATTTATTTACTTAAAATTATTTAGTTCACTTAATGAGGCACTAACATGGGGGGGGCAGTTGCTAATTAACCTCATAGTAGTTTTAAATAAACTCTGTTAAGGCCTCTGTCTATGACAAGTGGGCCCCACTGGTATTTTTGACCAGTCAACCGCATCGTTGACTGCTGACGTCACACATATGTCATGCTGACGTCATATTCCTTTTCTGTTATTTTAAATAATTTTAAGAAATGTTTTAAACTTTAGAAATTCATAGGAAATAAACTGTACCTCGGATGAAAATGTTTGCTACATGAAAGTTGCTCAGAAAAATCCAACAAATCCGAATACGCGGTCTGTTTACCTGTCAGATGCCTCTAACTATCTGAACATGGAACATTCCCCCTCCGGTCTTTTGTCTAGCACAGGTACGGAACCGGGAAAACATTCCCGGTTGAATTCCCCTTTCACCTATATCGTGTAGCCATACGTTAGGTCACACCCAGCACAACATATTGCCATGTGTATGCTTTGTGATGCTATGTTTGCTTTATATTTACTGTTTCTTCCCCTCTTCTCTCCGATAGGCCCCGTGACCGATGTTGCCCCTATGATTGACTATGTCAACGATGACCCCTCCTTGCCAGAGCAACCAGGCAAGCCCCCCCTTTGATCATCCCGACATCGCCCATTCCATTCTCTCATGCTTGCATTAGATTTTTCTACTTCTATTGTTTTCTCCTATTCTGATGCATAGCCTGCTTTTGTAACCTGCTTATTGTTACCTACCTGCTTATCCTAAACTGCTTAGTATAGGTTGGTTAGTGATCCATTAGTGACCCCCATCTGATCCTTGTTGCCCCTACTTCATCATCGACGACTCGATCAACATGATCGACGACCAGAGCCTGACACCTCACATCACATCACGCCCCCTTTTGTTGCTCGACTCTACAGAGTTACCATCAAGTGCCGAGGGTGGAACCTCATACATCACTCCTGATGAGATCTCTGTATTGTAGCTATTCGGTCGTGGTCATCGAGGGTGATTTCCTCCTTAACCACTTCCGATACGACTCTGTCATGCAACCCCTCAAGTGTGAACCTCGAGGGTGGTTCCTCTTACGCTCACCTTGATGATCACATCGAGTGGAATCCATCAAGGGTGGTTCCTCGGGGTTCCCCTTGGTGTTAGAACACAGTTACTATGGTTACTATGACTTTACACTGAACCATGTTACTAAAGACGGGTCAGCCCTGAGGGGTACCCGCGCGAGCTTAATTGCGAGTGATGTGGAGTCGGGTTGACCTGGAAGGTGTCCGTGAGATAATTACGAGGCGTGGCCGGGCATTCTTAGCCCTTGCCGCAAGTCCTCGAGACGGGGCGACGGGGTCACATCTTTCGTGAGTCTCTGCTTGTTACCGCGCGTTCCTAATCCACTAGGATTTGGATATTTGATCCGAGGGGCCTCTGGCCTGATAGCACTAACCATCACGTGGGCATAGTATGGGTGTTCTGCGTCGTATGCATCAGCTGAAGCTTAATAGACATCAGCGACTGAGCGGCGCGCGCCGGGTTGGACTGGTAAGCAGCTGCCTTTTTTAAGGAGGTAGCTAGGTCTGCTCACTGGTCGCGTTCGCAACATGCAGGAGTTCCCGGGGTGATGGCCCATGACCCCCGGAGGCATAGGTTTAGTCTGGCATGTTGACCTCTCTATTAAGCCTAGGTCGGGTTGTCGCATATTGTTTGGCCAAGGCCAGGCATGACCCAGGAAAGTGTCTCCGGCCGGAGTTAATGGAGCGTGGTGGGTAAGTTGGTGCACCCCTGTAGTGAAGAAAACATCTATCGATAGCCTATCCTACAGTAACAGACACTCGGAGTTGTATCCCGATCGATACCACTAGAACTGGATGCTGAGGCATGATTTGGATATGTTGCTTCGGGAGTCGAGAAAGGATCCCGGAGTGTTGATACAACAACATAAATATGACTTATGTTATACTTCTCTACTCCCTCCTATTGGTGCTAGACGGTGGTTTCCATAAGATGCTAGTCTTTGATAGGACTAGCTTCTCCCCCTCTTATTCTGGCATTCTGCAGTTAGTCCACAAATACTACCCCTTTCATTGATACCGATGCATAAGTAGTGTAGATCCTTGCTTGCGAGTACTTTGGATGAGTACTCATGGTTGCTTTGCTACCCCTTTTCCCCCTTGTTTCTTCTTTCTGTTTGTTGCAACCAGATGGTGGAGTCCAGGAACCAAATGCCACCGTTGACGACTGCTACTACCCCAAGGGTGCCTACTACCACATGACGAACACCGACGACCAGGAGTAGTTAGGAGGCTCCCAGTTAGGAGGCCTTGCCTTTTCGATCGATGTTGCTTTTGTGCTAGCCTTCTTAAGGCAAACTTGTTTAATCATGTCTGTACTCAGAAATTGTTGCTTTCGCTGACTCGTTTGTATTCAAGCTAATGTATTCGTGCCCTCGAGGCCCTTGGGTTGTAATATAAAGCTTGTGTTACTTTAATTTGTGTCTAGAGTTGTGTTGTGATATCTTCCCGTGAGTCCCTAATCTTAATCATACACATTTGCATGTATGATTAGTGTACGATTGAATCGGGGGCATCACAGAGTGAGATCTCCCATATTGCATCATTTCAATCTCAACATATTAACTATGCATGCCCCATTAAAATAAATCCCATATGCACTTATGGCATAGATGACAAGATGATGGTCATTGTCTTTTGTTTCTCTTGTGATGATATTGCCATGCTTCCTTTACATGATTTGTGCACTTCATCTACTATGACATGCCATGATCACATTGTTTCGAATATGCATTGTTTTGGATGTTGTCAATATTCTCCGTGTGATGTTTCCATTAATGCTCATGAGGAGACCCCCATAGATTCCTCATACATATTAGGAGATCTTGATGCATCTCATACTTTGCATAATTTCCATGATTGCTTGCACCATATGAATTCCATGAATAACAATGCTCTAGATATTTCGCATGATGCATTACATCCTTTGAGTCTCCATCATGGCATACATAATAACAAACCTCTCATGATGGATGACATGTTTCTATATCATGCATCTCATTTATGTGAGCATTGGATATTTGGTGCTAACCAACACATGCACATGCGCATCATGATGGATGATGTGTACATATAACACGCACACACAATTTTCCCTTTGTCTTTGTTTTGTGTAGGTACTCACATATACTCATCAACCTCTCAATCCAAAGAGTTGACGAAATGAGCTCTTGAGAGCAACGATGCTTTGGGATCACGTGGACTATCCTTACCACTGTTCCCTTCGTGCAAGGACTATGCGCATCTCTTCTACTTGGTCTCACATGGCTATGGGCTATTTACCACTTGCCACTTTATGCTCATTTTCCCATGTTCACTTTGCATGTTCTACTTGCTTCTATGCCTTTGCCATGCAATTGTGACCCTTGCTTGCATCTACCCATGATTCACCATTATGATACTTCTATGCATATTTGCATGCTTGGTGGAGATACTTGTTGCTATTGCCATGTTTACCATGTGCCACATGCTATTGTTGATTCTTGTGTTGGGAGAGTCATGATGTCCCATTGCTATTTACATATGGCCTCTCGTCAATACATTGAGGCTATTTTTCTCATATCTTGCTTTCATGCTTGTGATATGTCATGTGCATTATATATGCCCACTATTTGCACATGTTACATGATTGCTATGATTCCCTCTAGTATGTTGCATCTTTGCACTACTAGCTTGCTTGACTTGATTACTATGATTTCTTGATATATCGCATCACCCATGTTACACTATTGATTGCTTTATTGGGTTGATGATATATATGCTCATGCCTCTCACATGATATATCTTGATCATTGTCTCTTGGGTCCATTAGTCGCCTCTTTCATATCCACTTGTATTGAGTGCAACCATACTATGCTTATTGATCTTGGAGACTTGGACACTTTACTTGTGATGCATGCTTGTTTTATTGAGCCTATTGTATTTGGTTGTTATCGCATCATATGCCTCCATACTATGAAATGCTCCCTTGTACTTTCTTATGATGAGCATGATCCATACACTTGTTGGGTATCTTACCACATGAATGATAGGTTTTGCACTTCCACTAACCTCATTTGTTTTTCGAGTGTTTGTCATGTTCTTTCATTTTGAAGGATTCACAAGGCATTACCGTCATGAGACATATTGGTTATGTGAAGGCATACATGATGTGCAACTCCATCATCCTTGAGAAACTCCTAAAGGTGACCTCCTTCCCTTTGAGCCATCCTCAAATACGCATATTGGATGGGTCACTCTTTCATTGTTGTTTCCTTCTTGTTGTCTACATGATACATCCCGCAAACGGAGGAGCGACATTGGAGATGGACCATTTGGACCTTCACATTGAGGAGCGCTCGCACTTATTGGATGCACCTTCGGAACTCCACTCATGCCACGACATCAAGCATTGGTACACCAACACCTCCATATTTGTTGATTATGCTCATACATGTCATGCTCGATGGACATATCATACTCACCACAAGTTTGCACACTATGCATGGATTGACTCACATTATGATTGCCTTGTTGCATCTTGTATTCCCATGTCATCCATGATATATGAGCTTGTGCATTTCCTTAGCAAATTTGTTGTGATCTTCCTTGATGGCATATTCATACATCATAATCATATTGTTCACCATCAATTGCATTATGACATACACATATTGAGCATCCATTCCCATGTTCATGCTTTTGATGCACCATCCCATTATGACATCATTTTGCACAATGGTAGAATTTGTTGCTTTGTGCACCATGCTTTTGTTCTCATGAATGCTTTGCATATCATTCTAGATCATCTTGATAAGCATCTTCTGCCTTGTCACACACTATCTTGCCGCACGGACTCATTCTTACATGATGGACACTTTGTGTGCGCTAACCATTGTATTTCCGAGTGTCGCTTGTGTTTGCTCTTTTTGCATGTATATCACTCCAGAGACACCTTGGACTACTTGGATTGCGCCATGTCTTCAACTTCATCCAACTACAAGTCCGTCCATGACAACCGCTTCCATGGTGATGAGGATCACGATCCGAGGTCGAATCTTTCCCAAGGGGGGGGGGGGAGATGATGCGGAGCATCCAACGATCATCCCCATGTCCACTTTGACCACTCCCCATGACCCAAGGATACATAAGATGAGACCTCGACTATACGCCATGGGACACAGGGTGAACTCGCTCCTCTCCGAATCGTCACTTTCCACATGTGAGACATGGCTACTACCTAAAACGTTTGTGCTATGCATGGCCAGGAACCAAGAGGAAGGCCATGGAACATCTACAAGCATTGGACAAGACGGCGAGGATACCAAGCGCGAGGAACAAGAGGAAGAGCTTCTGGGAAGCTACAACGCTCGAACGTCTGACAGCCACCGGACAACCGACGATCTCCGGATGTCCGACGCCTAGAGACTCCACCGGCCAGACCGACTACAGCCGAGGCAACCTACAGCGCCCCGACGACCGCCAGACACCGGTAGTCCGACACTCACCAGCGCCCGGACGACCGACGCCGACCGGACATCCGACGCCACCTGTCCAGAGCCAAAATGTTGAACGTCCGACAAGCACCGGACGACCGGACCCTCGCGAGCCACCGGACGTCCGGTACCTGTCGGACATCCGACGCCTGTGCGTCTGCCCGTGTGTTGGGCCGAAGCCACTTACCCTTTTGTTCACTTAGACTATAAATAGACCTCTCCCACCTCCTAGCTAGGGTTAGCATTGGTTTAGCTCATTTGAGATGGAGCTTTGCTCATCCATACGGATCTACTCCTCATGAGAGACCGTGGCCTCTTCAGAGAAGCTCCATCTTGGATTCAAGACCTCTTCGCGGAGAAGACCCTCTTCAAGACCTCCTCACGGAGAAGAACCGGTTACCCTATGTATCGTCCCTTGTTGGATTTGGATCGTGTATCTCCTTGTGTTTCGATGATCTAGTGCATGTGTGACTTTATTCTTGTTGGTTGAGTGTTCCTCTCGTGTTTTCCCTCGTTCCCCTCGTTGTGTTCTTTGTGCTCCTCATAGGGATTCCCTCCAAACGTGAAAGATCGGCCCCTAGGGTTCCGCCCTACATCACTCTCCCTCTCCCTTCCTTCCCCTCTTCCACCAGGTGGAATCCTATTAGGACATTGAAAGCACAAGTGCTCTGTGGGTGATTTTGGTAATTAATGTCAACATATCTCTTGTTGGACTAATACTCTTACCTAGTATGTTTCAGATAAGTTCAACAATGGAGTGGCATGGACTAGAGGATGTGGAACCCCTTCAAGATGCTAAGGACAAAGGATTGTCTCAAGCTCAAAGCACAAGACTCTAAATTTTACTTTTAGTGATCCAAGATCACATTGAGTCCATAGGAAAGCCAATACTATTAAGAGGGGATGAGGTGTTGCTTAATGTCTTGCTTGCTCAAAGTGCTTAGTGATATGCTCCAAAGCCCTCAACTACTTTCTCACATCCACATATGTCCCAAACCAAAAGTCAAACTCGGCTCCACCGAACCTTTCTATCCGGCACCACCAAGTTCAGTTGACATAGCCACAGCCAGAAACCCTAGTCTTTTTGGTCTCACTAATAGGGATCTCGGTCTCACCGAGATGTGATTGTAATCTCTCTGTTTCCCTTCGTAACGTTTCGGCCAAACCGACATCAGTGATCGGTCCCACCGAGATTGCAATGCAAACTCTCTGTTTCCCTTTCATAACGTTTCGGTCCAACCGAGATGAGCGAATCGGTCCCACCGAGTTTGCCTGACCAACTCTGTGTTTGTCTTTACCAAAATCGGTCTCACCGAGTTTGTGTAATCGGTCTCACCGAGATTATGTTATGCCCTAACCCTAATGATATCGGTCCCACCGAGTTGACATGTTGGTCCCACCGAAATGCCTAATGGTCACATTATGAACTAAATCGGTCTGACCGAGTGTTTCTCGTTTCGGTCCCACCGAGTTCGGTAAGTTGTGTGTAATGGTTAGATTTTGTGTGGAGGCTATATATACCCCTCCACCCACTCTTCATTCATGGAGAGAGCCATCAGAACATGCCTACACTTCCAACATACATTTTCTGAGAGAGAACCACCTACACTTGTGTTGAGGTCAAGATATTCCATTCCTACCACATAAATCTTGATCTCTAGCCTTCCCCAAGTTGCTTTCCACTCAAATATTCTTTCCACCAAATCCAAATCCTTTGATAGAGAGTTGAGTGTTGGGGAGACTATCATTTGAAGCACAAGAGCAAGGAGTTCATCATCAACACACCATCTATTACCTTTTGGAGAGTGGTGTCTCCTAGATTGGTTAGGTGTCACTTGGGAGCCTCCGTCAAGATTGTGGAGTTGAACCGAGGAGTTTGTAAGGGCAAGGAGATCGCCTACTTCATGAAGATCTACCATAGTGAGGCAAGTCCTTCGTGGGCGACGGACATGGTGGGATAGACAAGGTTGCTTCTTTGTGGACCCTTCGTGGGTGGAGCCCTCCATGGACTCGCGCAGCCGTTACCCTTCGTGGGTTGAAGTCTCCATCAACGTGGAGGTACGATAGCACCACCTATCGGAACCACGAAAAAAACATTCGTGTCTCCTATTGCATTTGCACACTCCAATCCCATCCCTTTACATTCTTGCAATTTGCATGCTTTACTTTCCGCTGCTCATATACTCTTGTCATGCTTGCTTGATATGTATTGTGAATGTTAAAACTTGTGCCAAAACTCCACTTCAACTTAAAGAGATTAAAAACTGTAACTTTTCTTACTTAGAGTCTATTCACCCCCCCCCCCTCTAGACACCTCTTCTCGATCCTTTCAATTGGTATCAGAGCTTTGGTCTCCATTGCTTTGGTTTAATCATTATTGGAGGAAGATGGATGAGTCTACTTTGGGGAGTCTTAGACATAGAGTGCCTATACTTGATGGAGAGTATTTTTATGAGTGGAAAAATGAGATGCTTGTGATTTCCAATGAATATCATTTGAAAAAGTACATTACTAGCCCTTGTGCACCTCATGTTTCTCCTATGCATCCTACCCTTGATGAGTCAATTGACATGATTCGCAATCTTAGAACTGTTGAGCTTATCACTAGAGGTTTGCCTAGAAACTTGATTAGTTGCTTGCCTACTCTTGAATGTGCCTACACCATATGGAAATTTCTTGAGGAACGATTCCCAAATTATTCCTTGCAAAATCTAGATGAAATTCTCCATCAGTCCATTGCCTTGAGTAAGATGAATTCCGATGATCCTAAGTCTGGTGATTGTCTATTTGAGCTTACAAATCTTATGCGTGCCAAAGGAGATGTTGGAATTATTAGCAATATTATTTCCGAAGCTATTAGAATTCATAAAGAAGAGCATTGTCTAACTCATTATAATGAATCACTCTCTCTAGGAATTGATTCATCACATGACGATGTTGAACATGGATACTATGATGAGGATGATGAGAGTGACTTTGATCTTGTTGATGCAATGAGACACTTTGGTCTTATGGCATATCTTCGGGGATACATGGCAGGAGGAAAGGAATGGGTTCTTGATAGTGGATGTACTAATCACATGACCAGAGATAAAGATATGTTATGTGAGCTTGCTGAAAACAACGGCCCTCGAAAGTATGTCACTTTTGGTGATAACTCAAAGGGTAAGGTGGTTGGCCTCGGTAAGGTGGCCATCTCACATGATAGCTCCATACAAAATGTCATGCTCGTTGAATCTCTTAGCTATAATCTGCTTTCTGTTTCTAGACTAGCTGACTTTGGTTTCAATGTCCTATTTACCAAAGTAGATTGCCAAGTGTCTCATAGAGATAATCATAAAATGGTCTTTCCCGATATACACAAAGGTGATCTACACATTGTTGATTTCACTAAAAGGCTCAACCTAGAACTTGCTTAATTGCTAAATCCTCTAAAAGTTGGTTGTGGCATAGACGGTTAGGTCATGTGGGCATGCGAAACCCTGACAAGCTTATTAAAGGTAATCATATCCTTGGCATTAACGATGTCATATTTGATAAGGACAGACTTTGCAGCGCTTGTCAAGCAGGTAAACAGGTTGGAGGAAGGCATCCCGTGAAGAACATCATGACCACGAGGAGGCCGCTCGAGCTACTTCACATGGATCTTTTTGGTCCCAAGGCTTACAAAAGTCTCGGTGGAAATTCTTTTGGTCTAGTTATAGTTGATGATTTTTCAAGATTTACGTGGGTGTTCTTTCTCGATGATAAATCACAGGTCCAAAAGATCTTCAAAAACTTCGTTAGGAAGGCCCAAAATCAATTTGAAGTGAAGATCAAGAAGGTTCGCAGCGACAACGGAACGGAGTTCAAGAACGCAAATGTGGACACCTTTCTTGATGAAGAAGGGATTTCACATGAGTTCTCGGCTACGTACACACCTCAACAAAATGGAGTTGTTGAGAGGAAGAACTGGACGCTCATCGAAATGGCGAGAACGATGCTTGATGAGTACAAGACGCCGACGCACTTTTGGGCAGAAGCAGTTGAGACAGCTTGTCATGCAACAAATCGCTTGTATCTTCACAAGCTACTCGGCAAAATGGCATATGAGCTCCTCACCGATAATAAACCCCAAGTTGGATACTTTCGAGTATTCGGCTCAAAGTGCTACATTCTTGATAAGTATCGTCGTTGTAAATTTGCTCCTAAATCTCACGAAGGTTTCCTACTTGGTTATGGCTCAAACTCTCACACTTACCGTGTCTACAATATTTTCACCCGAAAGGTGGAAGAGACGGTAGATGTGAAGTTTGATGAATCTAACGGCTCGCAAGTAGAGAAATTGCCAATTGATGTAGGAGACAAAGACCCTTCGGAAGCAATCCAAGACTTGTCTATTGGCAAGATTCGTCCAACGGAGGTGAAGGAGAGTACCTCGTCCGTCCAAGTGGAAGCTTCCACTTCATGACAAGGTGAATCAAGAGTTGATACAGAAGCATCCACAAGTGGGACACACCAAGACGAAGAAAATGAGGAAGTACACCAAGATGAACATCACTAACCTCCTTCTCCACCACGACAAGAGAACGACAACGTCAACAATGAAGAAGGCCAAGAAGAAGAACAAGATGAAGAAGATGTTCCACCCAGATCCAAGCAAAAGCTTCCACGAGTTCGAGCAAGAGTCTCCAAAGACCATCCCGTCGAGCAAATCTACAATGGTATCCAAACCGGGAGAATCACTCGCTCTAAAACTCGTTTGGTTAACTTTTGTGAACATTATTCATTCATCTCTAGCATTGAACCTATGAAGGTTGAAGAAGCATTGGGAAATCCGGATTGGATAAATGCCATGCATGAAGAGCTACACAACTTTGAGAGAAATCAAGTTTGGACATTGGTTGAGAAGCCCGACAACAACCACAACATCATTGGTACCAAAGGGGTGTTTCACAACAAGGAAGATGAAGATGGACAACTAGTTCACAACAAAGCATGTCTCTCGCCCAATGCTACACTCAAGTCAAAGGTATGGACTATGGTGAGACATATTCCCCCGTTGCTAGACTTGAGTCCATTCGCATCTTACTTGCCTATGATAATCACCATGATATCACCTTGTACCAAATGGACATTAAAAGTGCTTTTCTAAATGGTGAAATAGAGGAGGAAGTTTATGTTAAGCAACCTCCCGGCTTTGTCAATCCTAAGAAACCTAATCATGTTTACAAACTTCACAAAGCTCTTTATGGTCTAAAACAAGCTCCTAGAGCGTGGTATAAATGCTTGACCAAGTTCCTTATTGAAAAGGCTTTGAAATTGGAAAAATTGATTCTACTCTTTTTACTAAAAGGGTTAATGGAGAACTATTTGTGTGCCAAATCTATGTTGATGATATTATATTTGGTTCGACTAACCCTCACTTTAGTGAGAAGTTTGGAAAGCTAATGTCAGAGAAGTTTGAGATGTCTATGATGAGTGAACCCAAATTCTTTCTCGGCTTGCAAATCAAGCAAACTAAGGAAGGTACCTTTGTTTCTCAAACAAAGTACACCAAGGACTTATTCAAGAAGTTCAATATGCAAGAATGCAAAGCTATGACTACACCCATGCCTACTAGTGGACATCTTGATTTGACCAAAGATGGTGAACCGGTTGATCAAAAGGTTTACCGCTCCATGATTGGTTCATTGTTATATCTATGTGTCTCTCGTCCCGATATTATGCTAAGTGTATGCATGTGTGCATGATATCAAGCGGCCCCTAAAGAATGTCATCTTAAGGCTGTGAAAAGGATAGTGAGATACTTAATACACACACAAAATTTTGGCATTTGGTATCCTAAGAGGTCTTCTTTCGACATGTTGGTTACTCCGATTCGGACTATGCCGGAGACAAGGTTGATAGAAAGTCCACTTCGGGTACTTGTCAATTTCTTGGTAGATCTCTTGTGTCTTGGTCCTCCAAGAAACAAAACTCGGTATCCTTATCCACCGCCGAAGCGGAATACATTGCCACTGGTTCATGTTGTGCTCAATTACTTTGGATGACCCAAACTCTCAAGGATTACGGGATATATGTGAAACATGTTCCATTGCTTTGTGACAATGAAAGTGCTATCAAGATTGCTCACAATCCCGTGCAACACTCTCGAACTAAGCATATTGAAGTTCTTCATCACTTCATTCGAGATCACGTTGCCAAAAGGGACATTGATCTTAAGCATGTTCGCACAACTAAGCAATTAGCGAATATATTCACCAAACCGCTTGATGAGAAAGTCTGTTGCCATTTGATAGGTGAATTGAACATCATTGATGCTTCAAACTTGGAGTAGGAACTCCATTTGGATACATGCAAGGCATGAGCCTTTGACTGATCCTTGATATTTCTTTCATGTTGCTATTTATATGTCTTGGATATATTTGCGCCCTTGCATGTCATCTAACCCTTGTAGGTACTTGGATGAATCTAAATCTATGAGATTGCAACCCACTGACATCTTGAGCAAATTTCTACATCACCAAGTCTTTACACAATCGTGGTTGAAGACAAGGAAGCACGAAACCCTTCAAACATATCCTTTGACAAATTCTATATTGAGTTTTATGATTGTCATTTTGGATGCACAAGTGATCTTCCTTGCAAGATTAACCCATGTAGGTAGATGAACTCAAATTCCAAGTGGAGCTCCCAACTCTTGATGAGCTACATCAACCTTGAGCAACCCACACAAGTTCAACTACATGATCATGATCAACACCACCACCCAAGGTATGTTATTTCATCTTAGAGAAGCTTTACTCCAAGTCATGAGTCAAAGAAACTCAACAAGATGAGAATACATCAAAAAGCTTAAACGAAAAATGGTAACCCCATTTTGAGCTTAAACGATGAGTATGACCTATGATCAAGTGATCTCACTTGACTCATAAGTCAATATACTCTAACATAGGTGACCTTGTCGCCGACCAATTCTAGATGAAGTTCTCTTGTGTTCTTTTCTGCGCTCTTGCATTTGTCTCATGCATATTTGTTTCCCCTTTCAAAAAAAACTTCATCTAGATTTCTTTTCTGATTCTTTTTTGTCCTGCATTCCCTGCATCCAATTCTTTGCAAATCTTTCAGTTAATTCCTTGCAAATCCTTGTGTGATCTTACTTGACTAGTGAGCTGAGGTGACAAGTGTTCTCTCTGTGATGAACTCAGTCACACCGGTCTATTGTTTTCGGTCCAACCGAATTCTTTCGGTGCAACCGAAGCACACAACTGGGTGCCACCGATTTCACTGCAGGAAAGACATTTTGCCACTTGTTCCTACATTCTTTTTGATCCAGCTCCATTCAATGATTCTTGTCCTCTACCAGCATCACATTCAACTTGCTGCTTTGTTCTGTGACTCAAGGACCAAACCCATTTGGAACAAAAATCTAGAAGAACCCCTCTTGGAAATTGATGTCAAAGGGGAAGAGAGAGATCACATCAAAGCTTAATCATTTCTATAGGGGGAGAAAATACTCAGGGGGAGAGAGTTCTTCTACAAGGAGACCGAAGTATCACTTCAAAAGACCCCAGATGCTTGGTGTTCAAGAGGAGAGAAGTCACATGTCTTTAAGAGGGGAAAGACATGTTCATATTTGACTGTTTGCATTACCTCTGTTTCTTTTCTTTGCTCTGATTTTCTGTTCCCTATCTTCTCCCAGTATCCCATGCTAGATTCAGGGGGAGCAAGACATCTAGGGGAAGGAAATCCTTGAATTCATTGCACATCTTTACCTTTGGGGACATGTCTATATCCAATGGGGTACTCAGTACTCACTCTCTACATGTCATCCCAGTCTTGGTACTCTTCTGGTTTCTTTTGTTTGCTCTGGCTAGTAGGTGTATTTGTGTTATCTAACCTTGTTTACGCAGGTTCATTCCCTCCTAAGCCAACTCAAGACCACAAGGTAAGTACATGCATCACAGTCATGTGTATGAGGATCTCTTGCTGATGTACATACTGTTTGCAAGAAGGACTCATGAGCATTGAGGTACATTTCCTATATTCACATCATTTGCTCTGATACATATAGCCAAGATACATGTAACACAATGCTTACTCCATCATGCTTATGCATTCACATGCTCCTATATTCCATATTTACATGATTGCATACATGTAGGGGGAGCCTATGCATGTTACATGTCTTTCCAAAGCTTTACTTGTTATTCTCTATATCTTTATCTAAAGCTTTGATGTATGTTGTCATCAATTACCAAAAAGGGGGAGATTGAAATCACAAGTGCTCCCTGGGTGATTTTGGTAATTAATGTCAACATATCTCTTATTGGACTAATACTCTTACCTAGTATGTTTTAGATAAGTTCAACAATGGAGTTGCATGGACTAGAGGATGTGGAACCCCTTCAAGATGCTAAGGACAAATGATTGGCTCAAGATCAAAGCACAAGACTCTACATTTTTACTTTTAGTGATCCAAGATCACATTGAGTCCATAGAAAAGCCAATACTATTAAGAGGGGATGAGGTGTTGCTTAATGGCTTGCTTGCTCAAAGTGCTTAGTGATATGCTCCAAAGCCCTCAACTACTTTATCACATCCACATATGTCCCAAACCAAAAGTCAAACTCGGCTCCACCAAACCTTTCTATCCGGCACCAACGAGTTTAGTTGACATAGCCACTACCAGAAACCCTAGTCTTTTCGGTCTCACCGATAGGGATCTCGCTCTCACCGAGATGGGATTGTAATCTCTCTGTTTCCCTTTGTAACATTTTGGTCAAACTGAGATCAGTGATCGGTCCCACCGAGATTGCAATGCAAACTCACTGTTTCCCTTTCGTAACGTTTCGGTCCAACCGAGATGAGCGAATAGGTCCCATCGAGTTTGCCTGACCAACTCTCTGTTTGTCTATTACCAAAATCGGTCTCACCGAGTTTGTGTAATCGGTCTCACCGATATTACGTTATGCCCTAAACCTAACAATGTCGGTCCCACCGAGTTGACATGTCGGTCCCACCGATATGCCTAACAATCACATTATGAACTAAATCGGTCTGACCGAGTTTCACGATTCAGTCCCACCGAGTTTGGTAAGTTGTGTGTAACGGTTAGATTTTGTGTGGAGGCTATATATACCCCTCCACCCACTCTTCATTCATGGAGATAGCCATCAGAACATGCCTACACTTCCGACATTCATTTTCTGAAACAGAACCACCTACACTTGTGTTGAGGTCAAGATATTCCATTCCTACCACATAAATCTTGATCTCTAGCCTTCCCCAAGTTGCTTTCCACTCAAATCTTCTTTCCACCAAATCCAAATCCTGTGACAGAGAGTTGAGTGTTGGGGAGACTATCATTTGAAGCACAAGAGCAAGGAGTTCATCATCAACACACCATCTATTACCTTTTGGAGAGTGGTGTCTCCTAGATTGGTTAGGTGTCACTTGGGAGCCTCCGTCAAGATTGTGGAGTTGAACCAAGAAGTTTGTAAGGGCAAGGAGATCGCCTACTTCGTGAAGATCTACCCTAGTGAGGCAAGTCCTTCATGGGTGACGGCCATGGTGGGATAGACAAGGTTGCTTCTTCGTGGATCCTTCATGGGTGGAGCCCTCCGTGGACTCGCACAGCCGTTACCCTTCGTGGGTTGAAGTCTCCATCAACGTGGATGTACGGTAGCACCACCTATTGGAACCACGACAAAAACATCCGTGTCTCCTATTGCGTTTGCACACTCCAATCCCATCCCTTTACATTCTTGCAATTTGCATGCTTTACTTTCCACTGCTCATATACTCTTGTCATGCTTGCTTGATATGTATTGTGAATGTTAAAACTTGTGCCAAAACTCCACTTCAACTTAAAGAGATTAAAAACTGCAACTTTTCTTACTTAGAGTCTATTCACCCCCCCCCCCCCTCTAGACACCTCTTCTCGATCCTTTCAGACTTGGAGTCCTAGTAGGACTCCCTTCTCCTGGCGTGCCCTGTAGGGATGGCCTCCCCCTCCCTCCTTTATATACGGGGCCAGGGGCACCCTAGAACACACCAAGTTTTTCCTTAGCCGTGTGCGGTGCCCCCCTCCATAGTTACACACCTCGATCATATCGTCGTAGTGCTTAGGCAAAGCTGTGCACCGATAACTTCATCATCACCATTGCCACGCCGTCGTGCTGACGGAACTTACCTTCTTCCTCAATTAGATCAAGAGCACGAGGGACATCATCGAGCTGAACGTGGAGGTGTCGTACGTTCGGTACTTGGATCGGTTGGATCGCGAAGACGTTCGACTACATCTACCGTGTTACTAAGCGCTTCCGCTTTCGGTCTACGAGGGTACATAGACACACTCTCCCCTCTTGTTGCCATGCATCTCCTAGATAGATCTTGCGTGATCGTAGGAAAATTTTTGAATGACTACGTTCCCCAACAATGACTACACCAGTTAAAGTTGATGTTGTAAGTCCTTAATCCTCATGCCTTTTAACTACTACTTGCTCTGACTTGTGCATTGAATTGCACGGTTTGCAGCCAATGTCTATTACTCTTTTCAATTTTATACACAATTTTCTTAGCGTATCATTGCACCTTACAAGGTTTAAAAGAGAGGAGTAATGTTCATTTTATCTTGATCTGTAATCTAGTTCCATGCTGGATTTGCCCACACAATGTTACAATTGCGTGTTTGTCTGTTCTCAATTGTTTTGTGATATGAATGATGTCATACCATGCTTACCGTATTATAAACTTTGTCTCTTTATCCTTAGATGTCAATACAATGTGAATAAATAGACAATACATTAGCCATGGTACATGGTCATATGTTTGGAACCTAGTTTTATTGTGTACTTTGCAGTAAAATACAACTAATATTTTACACGGGTTCACCAGAATAAGTTCTATATATAGACCAAAGCTATTTTATTTGGTTTTTCTCCCTCCTTAATATCTTCTGTTCTGGTACTACTAATGTAAAAACTCAACTTTTCAGCAAGCTATGGAACAAATGGTGGAACTGCCACCTGTTGAAGGTGACGAGACAACTATAACCGCAATGTCACCTCTTGCTATAGTGGGTCAGTACCTATCCACTAACAGTGCCAAAAGCACGTTCCTATGTAATACTAGGTTGGTTGTTAAGGCAATCTCGTCCAAACTGCCTCATGATCAAGATACGCAAGCTCAAAACAATGTTATATCTGCGCTCCAGACACAAGTTCATTTCCTAACAAAGACTGAGGGAGTCCTGGATTAGGGGGTGTCCGGATAGCCGGACTACCATCATCAGCCGAACTATCATCGGCCGGACTATCATCATTGACTGGACTCCAAGACTATGAACATACAAGATTGAAGACTTCGTCCCGTGTCTGGATGGGACTTTCCTTGGCGTGGAAGGCAAGCTTGGCGATATGGATACGTAGATCTCCTACCATTGTAACCGACTCTATGTAACCCTAGCCCTCTCCGGTGTCTATATAAACCGGATGGCTCTAGTCCGTAGGACACAACAACAACAACCATTACAATCATACCATAGGCTAGCTTCTAGGGTTTAGACTCCTTGATCTCGTGGTAGATCCACTCTTGTAAACATCCACAATATCAATATCAATCAAGCAGGACGTAGGGTTTTACCTCCATCAAGAGGGCCCGAACCTGGGTAAAACATCGTGTCCCTTGTCTCATGTTACCATCCGCCTAGACGCACAGTTCGGGACCCCCTACCCGAGATCCGCCGGTTTTGACACCGACATCGGTGCTTTCATTGAGAGTTCCTCTATGTCATCACCGATAGGCTTGATGGCCTCCTTAATCGACAACGACGCAGTCCTAGGTGAGACTTTTCTCCCCGGACAGATCTTCGTATTCGGTGGCTTCGCACTGCGGGCCAACTTACTTGGCCATCTGGAGCAGATCGAAAGCTATGCCCCTGGCCGTCGGGTCAGGTTTGGAAAGCCTAAACTTCACGGCCGATATCCATGGGGACTTGATCTTCGATGGATCTGAGCGATAGCCGAGCGTGCCGTGCTGCCACGACGGGCACGACCTAACTCTGCCACCGGACAGCACCTTGGAGGCCGCACACAAATCCGCTTCAACCCATAGTCCGGAGCCGATCGCACGGATCGAGGACGGATGGCTGGACACCTCCTCGGGAGCTGCAACTTCTACGGCGATGGAGCCGAACACTTACCTTGACCCGCATAAAGCCCATGACTCCGAGGTGCCGGACCCCCTGCCGGACTCCGAACCTCCTACGCCCCTGCCAGTCGAATCCGATTGGGCGCCGATCATGGAATTCACCGTTGTGGACACCGTTCAGCACTCACCCTTCGGCGATATCTTAAATCCGCTGAAGCACCTCTCGCTATCCAGAGAGCCCTGGCCGAACTACGGCCAGGATGGTCGGGACGCGGACAATGAAGGAATTCAGAGCCCACCCACCACCCACTTCATAGCCACCGTCGACGATCTAACCGACGTGCTAAACTACGACTCCGAGGACATCAACGGTATGGACGACGATGCCGGAGACGATCAAGAACCAGCGCCTACAGGGCACTGGAAGGCCACCTCGTCACATGACATATATATGGTGGACACCCCAAAGGGAAGCGATAACGAGGAACAACGGGACGCGGCAGAGGATAATCCCGCCGATAAACAACCAAAACGGCGAGTAGACGCCACCCTAAGTCCCGCCTCGATCAAAGCAGCATTCCTAACGACCCAGCGATAGAGCAGGGCAAACCAGCGGACGACGAACATACAACCAAGCAACCATCCGAACAGGACGAACCGGATAATCAACCCCCTCACGGAGCAATCAACAGTCCAGACACACCACCGGAGCATAAGAACCTTCACAAAAGACTTGTCGCCACTCCAAGAAGTTTGAAGAAGGAAAAACGGAAGCTCAAAACAGCGGAAGACATACTCAGAATGAAGTGGAGCAAAGTACTCAAGACCGCAGACAAATATGGCAATGGCCATGAAGCAAAGAGCTACCCGAAGCGCAAGCTGCTGCCAGAATTTGACGAGGAAGCCATAGAGCCCTCACAGTCAAAAAATAAAGAGGTCGCCTGGCCGGATAGACGGCCAGATGACAGGCCAAAAGCGACAAGCGGCGCCGCACACAAGCCGACTTATGATCCTGGGAAAATGGACGGCCCAACTAGGTCCATCTACGGGCCAAAAAAGAGGGCCCCAGGAAGTAACACAACACGACAAGTGTTCGAAGACAGAGGCACACCCAAATACAGGGGCGCCGCACACCCGCTATGTTTTACCGATGAGGTGCTGGATCATGAATTTCCAGCAGGGTTCAAACCCATAAACATAGAGGCATACGACGGCACAACAGACCCAGGGGTGTGGATAGAAGATTACATACTACACATACACATGGCTAGAGGAGATGATCTCCACGCCATAAAATACCTACCCCTCAAGCTCAAAGGGCCAGCTCGGCATTGGCTCAAAAGCCTCCCAGAAAATACTATTGGAAGTTGGGAAGAGCTTGAGGACGCGTTTAGAGCAAATTTTCAAGGGACTTATGTCCGCCCTCCGGATGCAGACGACCTGAGTCATATAACCCAACAGCCCGGAGAGTCAGCTCGCAAATTCTGGAACAGGTTCCTTACCAAAAAGAACCAAATAGTCGACTGTCCGGACGCGGAAGCCTTAGCAGCTTTTAAACACAACGTCCGAGACGAATGGCTCGCCAGACACCTCGGCCAAGAGAAGCCAAGAACAATGGCCGCGCTAACAAGCCTCATGACACGCTTTTGCGCAGGAGAAGACAGCTGGCTAGCAAGATGCAGCACCAGCGACCCGAGTACATCCGAGATCAGAGATGGAAACGGAAAATCACGGCGCAGGAAAGATCAGCGCCGGAATAAAGAAAAAAGCCCAAAGGGCACGGCGGTCAACGCCAGATTCAAAAGCTCATGGCCAAACAATAAAACACTACCTCTTAAGGACAACAGTGACGAGCTATCAAATTTAAACAAAATTTTAGATCAGATATGTCAAATCCACAGTACCTCCGGAAGGCCTGCAAACCATACCAACCGAAATTGTTGGGTTTTTAAATAGTCCGGCAGACTCAACGCCGGACACAAGGGGCTCGATGCGCCAAGTGAGGACGATGACGAACCCCACCAGCAGAGCACCGGAAGTCAAAAGACTTTCCCACAAGAAGTCAAAACAGTAAACTCACTTCATGTGATAGTACGGAAAACCAACACGGCACTCGCTAAGACAAGTGTCGCACGGTCCACCCCAGCGGAACACTAAGATTGGATGTCAAAACCAATCACTTTCGACCATCTGGATTAGTCCAGAAGTATCCGGAACGCAGGATAGACTGCCCTGATATTGGATCCCATAATAGACGGACTGCAATTCACGCAGGTTTTGATGGACGGCGGCAGTGACTTAAACCTGCTATATCCGGACACAATCCGCAAGTTGGGATAGACCCTACTACAATTCAGCATAGCCGCACTTCCTTAAAAGGAGTGGCGCCAGGCCCTTACGCCAGGTGCACGGGTTCATTATTACTAGAAGCTGTGTTCGGGTCACCTGACAACTTCCGACGAGAAAAGCTAACCTTTCATGTCGCCCCATTTAAAAGTAGCTATCAAGCATCACTGGGATGGGAAGCTTTCGTCCGCTTCAATGCAATACCACATTACGCGTGTCTTACGCCTAAAATGCCCGGCCCACATGGCATCATTTCATTAAAAGGTCGCCTGAGACCCCGGACACGGCTGGACAAGTCCGGAATAAATAAGCTAAAGGCTACCTAGCCGCACACCCCTTCACAAGGGTTTGTACATATAAGCCATAATGAGCTAGCATAGGCTCAGCTTTATTAATCTATGTTTCAATTTTTTATGCACTTTCTCGCACGATTTCTTTTCAAACTAAGTTCCTCTCTTTTTACAGATGAACAGCGTGCACACCCGTCCAGGATACGGCACAACGGAGATACAGGCGCAGACGTGCAGTAGGGACCCGTTGCAAGGACTCTTTTCAGACTAAGACCCTACGTAAACCTTTCTTACTGTCTCTTGTTGCTATAATCCCCTGGTTTCGCATTATAACCAGAGTGGAGACTGGCGTTTTGGCATCGCCCGCGCGAGAAGAACTTGCCCGTACCTGGACACAAGGGGCTTAGGGCATTGTTTTGCCCGCTATTGTAAAGACCGAACACCTTCGGGAGTGTTCGGCGTCTCGAGTTAGGCCTTATATGCATCAGCTCCGAATCATGTCTTTGGTCAGATGTTGGGTTTGCCCGGCTCCTATGTTTTGCTGCCTTACGTTCCGTATCATCGGCTAACGCGGCACCAGGAGAACTACTGCGATTGTGCCCCAGTTCAGCTGGGCGAGCACCTCGGTAGAGAAAGCCGAAAACTGACTGTCATGATACAGCGAGAGACTAGTCAACCACTCGATCGACCATGGGAATGTTTAGAATTCCTCCGCTTTGACGAAGGGCCGTTTCCCGCTCAGGCACATACGCGCCCCAACTTCGGAGAGCGCGGTGCCCCCAGGGGCTATGTCATAGCCCCACCCTCGAACTCCATGGCTAAGTGAAAGTGATAAAGCATTATAGTCCGGTTGCCTCGTTTGCTACGCTACCACCTCCTTTACAGGACCGAGACGTCGGATTAAGTGTGAAAACGCGCTATTTTTTGCGAACACCCCCGCACCTTGTGCGTGGGGGCTGAAGCCGACGACTGTCATCTTTCAGGTTATACACACGTATACATGAACGGCCGCATAGGAGATATTCTATTACTTGAACGCACAAGTATAAAAGGCGCTTACATCATAAATATTGTTTCACATCATAAAAACGTTCATTCGAACGTAACATTTTTGAGCACTGCGACTCTATTACACGAGCACCACGCAGCACTTCGCCAAAATAGTGCTCGGCGGGTAACCGGTTATCGTCCGAACCCGGGGTCGCAACAGCGGTGGCATCCATCTCTGTCCAATGTGTCTTCACACGGGCGAGTGCCATCCGCGCACCCTCTATGCAGGCCGACCGCTTCATCGCCTTGATATGCGGCACCGCCCCAAGAAATTGCTGCAATAAGCCAAAGTAACTCTTCGGCTCGGGCCTATCCGGCCAGACATGGGTCACTATATCCGTCATGGCAAGCCCGGACAACCTATTTAGCTCAGCCCACTCGGCCAAACGGTCGGTCAGCGGAAGTGAACACTCCGGACTATGGAATTGAGACCAAAAAAGCTCTTCCGTCTTGTGATCCTTCTGGCTTCGAAAATGCACAACGGCATCCGCCGCACTCGCTGCTAAGTCCATATAAGGGTCCTCTGGACCCCACAGTTGGCCCAGCTGAGCATACTTTGGATCCGTAAACCTTCGGCGCAGCAGAAAAGGCTTGCCAGCTACAATATCTCCGGCCTGGCGCAGCTCTTCCTTTATAGCCCGCATTGCAGAGCAGGCATCCTTGGCTTCGGCGGTGGCCTTCCCCAGGTCTTCTTGTCCCGCTAGGCGCTCCTTCCCAAGAGCCTCATTGCGGTCGGTAGCATCTTTTAACTTCACGGCCATTTCGGCCATCTCTTCCCTGCTCCGGCAGTGTGCGACCCTTTCGGCTGCTAACTCCTCGGCCGCCCTGGAGGCCGCCGCATTACTCCTTCTGGCCTGCTCCTTGTCTTGAGCAAGTTCGGTCCGAAGGCTCTCCACAGCAGCGGCACTATCTGCATTTCACACACATGTTGTAAGGAGCGGGCTTCGGCTCCCTTACCAAGTGACCGCATAGAAAAACTTACCTTGCGACTCATCAAGTCGCCTGTTGACCAGCGTGATGTCCGCATCCGCAACAGCGAGTTGTCGCTTTAGTTCAGCAACTCCATTAGTCCGGCTGGCCCCCGGACGACCCGCCACCTGCATCGGCACGACGGAAATTTAAACCGGCGATTTTGATCCTCGGCACGCTGTCGATTTCGACAACCTACCGAGTCTCAGGGGCTACTATCTATACAGGGCGCATTCTATATGCAAAACTGTTAAAAGGTGTGACATTTTTACGTACCTCAAACCCCGCCAGCAAACTCCTGACGGCATTATGCAACCTGCCTTCGGCGGACGAAATCCTTTCAATCACCATGCTCATCAATGCGTGGTGATCTTCTGAGATAGACGCCTTCTCAAGCAGATCCTTCAGCCGTACACCAGTTGGCGCCGAACTATCCGGCTTTGCCAAACCAGGGGGCTCCCTCCGTGATGACACTTCAGGCTCGTCCGCCCTATCCGATGGCGCCCCGGACGGAGGCATCTCGCTCTCCATCATCTCTGGACGAAGGTCCCCCGAAGACGAGCTCATTTGCGAAGGACGGAGATCCGAACTACAAGGTAAAAACTTTAGTTATCCTCAGAAGCACAAATAGGGATGTCCCTTATTATAAAACTCCTTTCTTTCTATTTATGGCTCGTTGGAGGGCTGATTCTTTAAGGGAGATTGTGCGGTCGGGGCCTCTCCGAACGTAGGACCCTCTGGCGAAGATTTCTTCCCTTGTTTAGGGGCTTTTGCCCCCGGGTCCTCGGATGCAATCCTCTTCTCCCCTTGGAGGGAGGGATTCTCGATCCCCCCTCTTTCAAGAGCCTCCTTAGGCGAGGCAGTAGCTCTCCTGTTTTCCCCTTCGTCTTCCTCTGGAGGCGCAACCTCAAGCATCCGGACCAGCACGGAATCCGGCGCGGTCTCGGGGAGGGGGGCCGGACACCATATCAATTTTGCTTCCGCTATCCACTCCTGTGTAGAAGGAAGTTAGTCATAAGGCGAATCATCGAAAGGCAAACAAACGGTATGTCCGGACTTGGAACTACTTACTTGAGTATCCGGGCGATTGCAGCTTAGGCCAGCATCCTCGGTCAATTCCGGACGCGCCTCTTGCGATCCGAAGAATAATTTGTACATCTCCAGGGGTGTCATGCCCATGAAGTGTTGAAGAATCCGTGGGCCCTCCGGATTGAACTCCCACAGCCGGAGAGGGCGGCGTTTGCAGGGCGGGAGACGCCTAATCAGCATAACCTGCATTACCACCACCATATCAACCTCCCTCGTTTGGAGATCTCGAATCCGGCCCTGCAGTAGGGGCACGTCCTTTGACGGCCCCCAGTTGAGCCCTTGGTTGACCCATGACATCAACCGTCGTGGAGGTCCCGGGCGGAATAAGGGCGGCGGCTTTTGTCTGCGGCCCCTCGGAACGGTAATATAGAACCACTCTTGCTGCCACGGGCCGAGCTCCTCTTGGAAGGAGCCAGCGGGCCATGGGGCATAGGCCCTCCTACTTATGGCCGCCCCGCCGCACTCCGCTTGACGCCCCCCGATCATCTTCGGCGCCACATTGAAGGTCTTCAGCCACAGGCCGAAGTGAGGGGTGACGCGGAGGAAGGCTTCACAGACGACAATAAATGCGGAAATATGGAGGATGGACTCCGGAGCCAAATCGTGGAATTCCAACCCATAGTAAAACATGAGCCCTCTCATAAAAGGATCCATCGGGAAGCCTAAACCCCGACGGAGGTGGGATACAAAAACGACATACTCGTCGGGCTCGGGGGTGGGGATGGCCTGCCCTTCGGCAGGCAACCTGTGCGAAATCTCATAAGCCAGGTACTTGGCCTCCCGCAGCTTTAGCACGTCCTCCTCCGTGACGGAGGAGGGCATCCACCGGCCCTGGAGGTCAGAACCGGACATTGTTGAAGGTCCGAAGCGCTCGAATCTGGAGCTCTAGGTGCTGGAACTTGGAGCGGGGAGAGGATTCGATGGAGGATTGAAGAAAAGAAACGAGCCTTGGTCCCGTTATAAAGAGGGAGAATACCGAGAGCCGTCTCCGTGACCGTTTGGGACCCGCCTTCGATAGAGGGGGCATGGCGACGGGCGTGGTTGGGTTACCCACGTCCGTATTGATGAGAATCCCGGATTAAGGGGGAACACGATCTCTGCTTCGACAAGACGTGCCAAGAAAACCGCTTTGCTAAATGCGCTGAGGTGGTAGAGTAAAAAATGATTCGAGTAATGGCTTGGTAGTGGCGTGACGTCATGCCGCAAAAAACGTCAGCAGATTGAACTTGTGTATATTGTTCTCTCTACGGTGGAATGTGGAATTTATTTTGCAGAGCCGGACACTATCCTGGTGTTCACAATCTTCTATCATTCGGCGGAGGAACCCGCCTTGCAATGCCAAGCAATATACGCGCCGGACTTATCGTCATTGAAGCCTGGTTCAGGGGCTACTGAGGGAGTCCTGGATTAGGGGGTGTCCGGATAGCCGGACTACCATCATCAGCCGAACTATCATCGGCCGGACTATCATCATCGACCGGACTCCAAGACTATGAAGATACAAGATTGAAGACTTCGTCCCGTGTCCGGATGGGACTTTCCTTGGCGTGGAAGGCAAGCTTGGCGATACGGATACGTAGATCTCCTACCATTGTAACCGACTCTATGTAACCCTAGCCCTCTCCGGTGTCTATAGAAACCGGATGGCTCTAGTCCATAGGACACAACAACAACAACCATTACAATCATACCATAGGCTAGCTTCTAGGGTTTAGCCTCCTTGATCTCGTGGTAGATCCACTCTTGTAAACATCCACAATATCAATATCAATCAAGCAGGACGTAGGGTTTTACCTCCATCAAGAGGGCCCGAACCTGGGTAAAACATCGTGTCCCTTGTCTCCTGTTACCATCCGCCTAGACGCACAATTTGGGACCCCCTACCCGAGATCCGCCAGTTTTGACACCGACAGAGACCCTTTGTGAAACAAGGACAGTCATTGTTCGATGTCGTCAAGATATGCATGGTTTTGAAACCAGACTATCAGACATTTGCTATGTTGCTCAGGAGCCTAGGAGAAATGAAGGTGAAGGTTATGGTGCTCCATCAGATAGTACAACATGAAAATGTATCAGTAAGGTCAAATGAACTGAGCTTCTGAACTTCTGATGGTGCATTTATCGGTCGCACTATTAACTTTTATGCCAACCTTCCTTTTGTTTTATGGTTGTAGTTTGTTTTTTTGTGATACAAAATTTGTTCTTAATGTGCAACCACCGGCTGAAGAAAACAACAAGCCATTTTTGTATAGTGTAGGGTGTTCCCTATATTTGCACTGGTGACAAACTTCGATGCCCAGTGGATGTAATCTGTGCAATCACCTTAATAGCCTAGCGTTTGTTTCTGGCTTATTTATTTCCTAGTCTTCTTTTTCCTTGGTTTGCTAGTGGCCGCAACAACCATGGGCCATATACGAACCGTGGTAACCTTGAGCATGCTACAAGCCGTAGGATCCATGGGCCTCCTATGGGCCATTGGATAAATGGGCCTCCAACGGGCCGTAGAATCAATGTGCCTCAGGCCATCGGACAAATGGGCCCACATGGGCCATAAACGGGCGCAATTGGTATCAGGCCAGAATGGTAACGGGTCGTTAACAGGCCGGTAGACAGCAAAGGCTTAATTCTGTCACAGACATAACAGGTTGTTAATGGGCCAGAATATAGGACGGCTAGAAACGGCGCAACGGATTCATAGGCCAGAAACGGGCCTATTCTAACCATGAGCCAAATTTGGCCCATCAGGGGAACAGGCCATAATGGGCCGAAAGTAATCGAGGGCCAGAAAGGAGCCCAAGAATGTATGGGTCGTCAGTAAGCCGAAAGCTAACACGAGCTGGAAATGGCCCATGTGAATCATGGGTTGTTAATGGGTACAAATAAATTTACTGTCCATTATGGGCCAAAGTCACCATGGGCCACTAAAGGGCCCAAAGATACGAAAGGCCTCATATGGGCCGAAAGACGTCATGGGCCATACATGGGCCAAAAGTGAAATGGACTGGTGTTATATTCGACGGCCCACATCATGTTGTTGGGCTGATTTCAGGAAGGCCCTAACGGGTCATGAGTTAACGGGTCGTAAAATGGGCTATATGCGAACAGACCGTTAATAGGCTTTTCACGGGCCATCCCGCTAGCTTTTGACCAAGTCAAACGGGTCGGCCTTTGTAAGCTAAATGGACCAGTGTTGGGCCGTCGCACGTGCCGACATATCATAGGCGCCTATCTGACTCAATGACGAGCTAACATGTGTTTCTTTCGGCCAATGAGAATTTTACACATGGAAAATCCCCATTGGTCCGGGCTGTTAACGGGTTATCGGATCTAAAATCGGACCTGATAGCTTAACGGCGACCTGTTATGGTGGATGCCACATGTCGGTTACCCTTGACGAAAGCACTTCCATGACGCGTCATTTATCGTCATGGAAGTGAACACTTCCATGATGATAATTTTGGTATTGTCATGGAACATTTCTACGACAGCACAGGTATGACTATCTTGATTCTGTCATAAAATCGTCATGGATGTACATGCATGACAAAAAACGTGGCCTACTGTGACAAACACGTATCATCACGGAAGTGTATTTTTTTGTAGCAAGGGTGTATGTTCATCATAGAAAAAAACTCAAGGACAAAGGACAAAGTAAATTTGGATTCCCCTAAAGTTAAAACCCAACTAAATATGGACTTGACTCTGAGATAGTAGCTACTTTCTGTTAATCATTCTCTACTCGTGTTGATCTCCCTAAGGAGAAGTGGTTTAAATTTCATCCACCTATTGAACAAAATTGTGAAGAACATGCCATAGCTAAAGATGAAACAATCATTTATAATGTTGATCCAGTTATGCCTACTACTTATATTGAGAACCTCCTTTCCCTGTTAGGATTAAGGAACATGTTAAAGCTACAACTATGGTTAATAAAAGTAATGTTAGATTACCCAGGACCTCTGAACAAATTAGGGTGGAACCTGATATTGCAATGGTTAAGGATCTCTTGGTTGATAATATTGATGGGCATGTTATTTACGTCTGTGACAAGGCTGCTAGAATTGCTAAACCTGCTAAGAAATGAACAAGATATGTTAGATAAGAATGAGCCCGTAGTTGGCATGCGTGTTGTTTCTGTTAAAGTTGGAGATCATTGCTATCATGTTTTATGTGATATGGATGCTAGTGTGAGTGATATTCTGTTTTCTTTATGCCAAGAAGTTATGAATAATATTGCACCTGCTGAGATTAAAGATATTAATGTTAATATTAAGCTTGCAAATAGAGAAACTATCTCACCACTTGGTATTGTTCAAGATGTTGAGGTCTTGCATGGTAAGATCAAATACCCTAAGGATTTCTTAGTACTTGGTTGACAAGAAGATAGTTTTTGTCCCATTATATTTGGTAGGCCTTTCTTGAATACCGTCAATGTTGAAATTGATTGTGTTAAAGTAAAAATAGAATTAAGTTTGGTGATGTATCTTATGAGTTTAATTTCTCTAAGTTTTGTAGACAACCACATGAGAAATAATTGTCTAGTAAAGATGAAGTTATTGGTCTTGCTTTTATTGTTGTTCCTCCTGCAGATCCTTTCGAACAATATTTGTTAGACCATGAAAACGATATGCATATGAAGGAAAGAAATGAAATATATAAGATATTCTTTAAACAAGCACCTATCCTTAAACATAATTTACCTGTTGAAACTCTTGGAGATCCTCTTCCACCTAAGAGTGATCCGGTGTTTGAATTAAAGAAATTACCTGATATACTGAAATATGCTTATCTTGATGAAAAGAAGATATATCCTGTTATTATCAATGCTAACCTTTTAGAGCATGAAGAAAAGAGATTACTTCAAACTCTGAGGAAGCATCATGCTGCCATTTGGATACACTCTTGATGATCTTAAAGGTATTAGTCCTACTCTATGTCAACATAAGATAAATATGGAGCCTGGTGCTAACCCGGTTGTCGATCATTAGCGCCATCTGAATCCTAAAATGAAGGATGTGGTAAGAACTGAAATATTAAAGCTTTTGGAAGCAGGTATAATTTATCCTATAGATGATGGTAGATGGGTAAGTTCTATTCATTGTGTCCCTAAGAAAGGAGGCATTACTATTGTTCCTAATGATAGAAATGAGCTTACCCACAAAGAATTGTAATTGGTTATAGGATGGTAATTGATTTTAGAAAATTAAATAAAGATACTAGAAAGGATCATTACCCCTTGCCTTTTATTGATCAAATGTTAGAAAGATTGTCTAAGCATACACATTTCTGCCTCCTAGATGGATATTCTGTTTTTTCTCAAATACCTGTATCACAAGCAGATCAAGAGAAAACTACCTTTACGTGTCCTTATGGAACTTATGCTGATAGACATATGCCTTTTGGTTTATGCAATGCACCTGCTACCTTTCGAAGATGTATGACTGCTATATTTTCTGATTTTGTTGAAAAGTTTGTTGAGGTATTCATGGATGATTTTTTTCATTTGTGGAACTTCTTTTGATGACTGCTTAAGCAACCTTGATCAAGTTTTGCAGAGATGTGAAGAAACTAATCTTGTCTTGAATTGGGAGAGGTGCCACTTTATGACAAATGAAGGTATAGTCCTTGGGCATAAAATATCTGAAAGATGTATTGAAGTGGATAAAGCTAAAGTTGATGCAATTAAGAAAATGCAATGTCCTAAAGATAACAAAGGTATAAGAAGTTTCCTCGGTCATGTTGGTTTTTATAGGAGGTTCATAAAAGACTTCTCTAAAATTTCTAGGCCTCATACTAATCTTTTGCAAAAAGATGTTTCATTTGTTTTTGAAGATGATTGTGTGGAAGACTTTGAAATACTTAAGAAAGCCCTAGTTTCTGCACCCATTGCTCAACCACCTGTTTGGCACTTGCATTTTGAAATAATGTGTGATGCTAATGGCTATGTTGTTGGTATAGTTCTAGGCCAAAGAGTTGATAAGAAATTGAATGTTATTCATTATACTAGTAAGACTTTAGACATTGCTCAAAGAAATTATGCTACTATTGAGAAAGAAGTTTTAGCACTTGTGTTTGCATATGATAAACATAGATCTTATATTATTGATTCTAAAGTAACTATTCACACCGATCATGCTGCTATTAAATATCTTGTGGAAAAGAAAGATGCTAAACCTAGATTAATTAGGTGGGTCCTGTTGTTACAAGAATTTACTTGCATATTATTGATAGAAAGGAAGCTAAGAATCCTGTAGAAGATAATTTGTCTAGGATAGAAAATGTTCTTGATGACCCACTACCTATTGATGACAGTTTTCCTGATGAACAATTAGCTGTTATAACTGCTTCTACTTCTCGTAATAACCCTTGGTATGCAGACTATGCTAAATATTGTTGCTAAATATAGATCACCTAGTTACACATACCAACAAAAGAAAAAGTTCTTCTTTGGTTTAAGGGATGACCAACAACTATATAAAGAAGGAGTAGATAATGTTATTAGATGTTGTGTACCTGAGCATGAACAGGAGCATATAGAAGTGTCATTCCGAAACATATGGAGGAGACCATGCTGGAGACAGAACTACACACAAGGTATTACAATCTGGTTTTTATTGACCTACTCTCTTCAAAGATGCACGTAAGTTTGTCCTTTATTGTGATGAATGTCAAAGAATTGGCAATATTGGTAGACATTAGGAAATGCCTATGAATTATTCACTTGTTATTGAACCATTTGATGTTTGGGGCTTTGATTGCATCTGACCTTTTCCTTCTTCTAATGGGTATACTCATATTTTGGTTGATGTTGATTATGTTACTAAGTGGGTAGAAGCTATTCCAGCTAGTAGTGCTGATCATACCACTTCTTGTAAAATGCTTAAGGAATTTATATTTTCAAGGTTTGGAGTCCCTAGATATTTAATGACTGGTGGTGTTTCACATTTTATTCATGGTGTTTTCCGTAAACTTCTTAATAAATATGAGTCAACCATAGAATTCACCTTATCATCCTCAGTCTAGCTGGCAAGTTGAATTGAGTAATAGAGAAATAAAGTTAATCTGTAAAAGACCGTTAATAGATCTAGAAATAATTGGTTTAAGAAACTTGATGATGCATCATGGGCTTATAGAACTGCTTATAAAAACCCTATGGGAATGTCTCCATATAAAATGGTCTATGGAAAAGCATGTCATTTACCTCTTGAGTTGGAACATATAGCTTATTGGGCAATTAAGGATCTTAATTATGATTTCAAACTTGCCGGTGAAAAGAGGTATTTCATATTAGTTCTCTGGATGAATGGAGGACACAAGCTTATGAAAATGCCAAGTTGTTTAAAGAAAAGGTTAAAAGATGTCATGACAAAAGAATAAAAAAACGGGAATTTAAAGTAGGTGACCAAGTCCTATTATACAATTTTCATTTCAGATTCTTTGTAGGAAAACTTCTCTTGAAATGGGAAGGACCATATATCGTTGAAGAAGTTTATCGCTCCAGAGCTACTAAGGTCGACAATGCTGAAGGAACTAATCCGAGAGTGGTCAATGGGTAACGAATTAAACATTATATCTTAGGTACGCCCATTAATGTTGAGACTAATATTATTCAAATGTTGACACCAAAGGAGCACATAAAAGAGACCTTCTGGAATGCTCCAAAACCCTGAAAAGGAGTAGGTACATGGTACGGTAAGTAAACCGAATCCAAAAGTTCCATAAAAGTACTTTTTGTTTGTTTTGAAATATATAAGAAATTAGGAAAATAATAAACAGCCAGAAATGTGCATGAGGGAGCGACAAGCTCGGGGGCGTGCCGTGTGAGCTTGTGGCTCCCTCGTGGATTTTCCCGACTCTGTTTTCTCCCAGATTACTTGTCCTGCATGAAAAAAATCATTATATATATACTCTTGGATGTTTTGACCACTGTATCGCAAGTTTCTCCTCTATCCTTGTTTCTTGTTGTTTTCTATTAGATTTCCAAGGCCAGACATCATGTCTTCTTCTTCCTCCAACAATGTGGGAGACGATACTTGGTTGTTGCAGATGGAACTCAGGAGAGACGAGGCTGAGGAGGTCACTGTGGAAGAAGATGAAGGAGATTCGCTTGAAGTCCACCCTCCGGCTTCGGAGAGGGGCACCCTAGAGGGCATCTCCATTACTGCAAACCCCCATAAAGACATGGGGACGACAAGTAACCAAGGAAGCCAAGATGTACAAGAAGGGCTTGCCCCTAGGAGGCCCTTATACAGGTTACATTGGAACAATTTTCATAATTTGGTTAACAATTATGGGATTGAAAACACTCCCCACGTGCACTAATACGTCTCCAACATATCTATATTTTTTTATTGTTCCATGCTATTATAGTATCAATGTTGGATGTTTTATATGCAATTATATGCAATATTATATCATTTTTGGGACTAAACTATTAAGTTAGTGTCAAGTGCCAGATGGTGTTTTTTTGCCTATTTTTGATTTTCCAGGAATACAGTACCAAACGAAGTCCAAATGCCACGGAACTTTTTGACAAATTTTTCTCGACATAAAAGACCCTCAAAGCTTTGGGAGAGGGCCAGAAGATGAAGGAGTAGGCCACAAGCCACATGGGCGCGCCCTGGGGGCGCCCATGTAGCTTGTGGGCCCCTCGTTCCTCCGTTTGACCTAACTCCGCCTCTATAAATTCTCTAAAATCGGGAAACAATCAGAGAGCCACCCAAAATACTTTTTTCGCCACCGCAAGCCTCTGTTCTTGCAAGATCATATATGGAGGCCTTTTCCAGTACTCTGCCAGAGGGGGAATCAATCATGGAGGGCCTCCACATCAACCTTGCCGCCCTTCTGATGACGTGTGAGTAGTTTACCACAGACCTACAGGTCCATAGCTAGTAGCTAGATGACTTCTTCTCTCTCTTTGATCTTCAATACAATGCTCTCCACGATGTTCTTGGAGTTATATTCGATGTAATCTTCTTTTGCAGTGTGTTTGTTGAGATCCGATGAATTGTGGGTTTATGATTAGATTATCTAAGAATATTATTTGACTCTTCGGTGAACTCTTTTATGCATGATTATTATAGCATTGTATTTCTATCCGGTCTATTGATTTGGTTTGGCCAACTAGATTGATTTATCTTGCAATGGGAGATGTGCTTTATGATGGGTTTAATCTTGCGGTGATCTATATCCCAGTGACAGAAGGGGCAAGACACATATTTTTATTGTTGCCATTAAGGATAAAATTATGGGGTTTATTCATATTTATTGAGTTTACTATGTCTACATCATGTCATCTTGCGTAAGGCGTTACCCCATTCTTTATGAACTTAATACTCTAGATGCATGGTGGATAGCGGTCGATGTGTGGAGTAATAGTAATAAATGCAGGCAGGAGTCGGTCTACTTGTCTCGGATGTGATGCCTATATACATGATCATTGCCTTGGATATCATCATAACTATGCGTTTTTCTATCAATTGCCCAACAGTAATTTGTTCACCCATCGTATGCTTTTTGTTCGAGAGAGAAGCCTCTAGTAAAAACTATGGCCCTCGGGTCTATCATTATCATATATTAAAAACCCAAAAAATACTTTGTTGTAATTTATTTACTGTTATTTTATTTTGTGTTCTTTTATCTTTCTACCATTATCAGATTTGATCCTTGTAATTAACCGCCAATGGATTGACAACCCCTTGTTTGTGTTGGGTGCAAGTATTTGTTATTTCGTGTGTAGGTGTTGTTCACGAGGTATTGTGTGGTTCTCCTACTGGATTAATAACTTTGGTTCTTAACTGAGGGAAATACTTATCTCTACTGTACTGCATCATCCTCTCCTCTTCGAGGAAATCCCAACACGGCTCACAAGTAGCATGCACATACCTTCCAACTGGGACATCTCTCGTCCAAGTGAAAGTGATGCAGGAAAGAATGCTTGGGGTCCAGAGAATAAGCACATTATGGCCAAAGTGCAAAAGAATGTCGAGATTATCTGTCACGTGCTTCGTGAGATTCAGAGTTTGAAGGAGATACTCATGCACATTATGGAAAACAAGCCTAACACTACATCACCATCAAAACCGAAGAAAGACACTTGAGTAGACGGGTATGGGCACCACCCTTGGCTTGTTCCAATCTTGGGGGAGGTACCCACGGTATTGTATCACCATCAATTTTTATCATCTTTATCTATCTTAGTGCGATCCTTAGTTATTTCGTCGTTTAGAAGAATAAAGTTTTAGTATGATCTAGTTTTGAGTGCTTGTTTCGTGATCTATCTATCTATATTATCGAGTGTGAGAGTTATATAATACAGAGTAGTTTGAGTTGAGTTGTTTTACTTTCTTGTTTCAATCTTAGAAATAAAAAGAATAAAAAGATCATACGTTAATCCCATGGGGAGTGATGACTTCACATAAAAAAGTATAATTGACAAAATCTATTGGACGTTAACAAACATAGCATTGGTCACTGTTGCAATTCATGAAAAAGTAATAAAGAAAAAGAGGTCCCACATATAAATATACTATCTTGGACATCTTTTATGATTGTGAGCACCCATTAAATATTCTATGTCAAATAGTTGACACTGGACAAAGAACACAACGTAATGAGTTATGTTTGCTTACATTCATTTAGAGTTATACGGTCATGGATCCTCTAACATGTGGTGCTTGCTCATAATCTTTTGCTAGCCAAAATTCGCACTAAGTAGAGATACTACTTGTGCATCCAAAACCCTTGAACCCAGTTTCTTGCCGTGAGTGTTCGCCATATCTACCAATGGATTGAATAAGATCCTTCAAGTAAGTTGTCATCGCTTCAAAAGCAATAAATTTTTTTCCTAAATATGTATGATCTTTTACTGTAAGGGAAAATATGCTTTGTACGAACTTGTGATGGTGAAGAAATAAAAGCGACAGACTGCATAGTAAAGGTTGCAATCACAAGGGGCAATATAAAGTGACGTTCCTTTGCACTAAGAGCTTTCACATCCAAAAATAAAAAGCGCATGACAACCTCTGCTTCCCTCTGCGAAGGGCCTATTTTTTACTTTACGTATTTACTTTTATGCAAGAGTCAATATCGTTCTTCTCTATTTCGTTTTTATTTTTTCTCTTGGTAAGCATCATGTGGTGGGGAAAGATCCATGCATATATATCCAGTTGGATGTAGGTAATCATGAGTTATTATTGTTGACATTACCCTCGAGGTAAATAAGTTGGGAGGTGGAACTATAAGCCCCATCTTCCTATGTGTTTGGCTGAAACTTTTGCTCCATACATATGTCGTGAGTGTCAGCAATTTTAGAAGACTAAATGATAGTTGAGCATGTGAACTTGCTAAACAAAGATTTTACATAGAATATTTCCGATAATATGATAAATTGCATTTGTTTCAATGACTGACAACATAGTTTTTTAGTTTTCAATGAAGTTTATGATTCATACTTTATCTTGTGTACGAATTGTCACTTATTCATGAGAAGTTTTATGATGATATATTGCTGCTATGATAATGACCATGATGCACTCATGTCTGTATTTCGTTTTATATCGACAACTCTCTCTAAACATGTGGTCATGATTATCGATTTCGGCTTTCGCTTGAGGACAAGTGACGTCTAAGCTTGGGGGAGTTGATACGTCTATTTTGCATCTTGTTTCCTAATATTATTTATTATATGTTTTCGGTCATTAGTTCACTTTATGATACTATTCTTATGCCTTTTCTCTCTTATTTTGCAAGTTTCACATGAAGAGGGAGATTGCCGACAACTGGAATTCTGGACCGGAAAAGGCTATAATAGAGATATCTATTATGCATAACTCCAAATAACCTAAAATTTAACAGAGAATTTTTTTGGAATGTATAAAAAATATTGGCGAAAGAAATATCAGGCGGAGGGCCACCAGGTAGTGACAAGCTCAGGTGTTGGGGAACATAGTAATTTCAAAAAAATTCCTACGCACACACAAGATCATGGTGATGCATAGCAACGAGAGGGGAGAGTATGTCCACGTACCCTCATAGACCGTAAGCGGAAGCGTTAGCACAACGCGGTTGATGTAGTCGTACGTCTTCACGATCCGACCGATCAAGTACCGAACGCACGGCACCTCCGAGTTCTTGCACACGTTCAGCTCGATGACGTCCCTCGAACTCCGATCCAGCCGAGTGTCGAGGGAGAGTTCCGTTAGCACAACGGCGTGGTGACGATGACGATGTTCTACCAACGCAGGGCTTCGCCTAAGCACCGCTATGATATTATCGAGGAGGACTATGGTGGAGGGGGGCACCGCACACGGCTAAGAGATCAATGATCAATTGTTGTGTCTATGGGGTGCCCCCTGCCCCCGTATATAAAGGAGCAAGGGGCGGAGGAGGCCGGCCTAGGAGGAGGGCGTGCCAAGGGGGGAGTCCTACTCCCACCAGGAGTAGGACTCCTCCTCCCCTTGTTGGAGTAGGAGAGAAGGAAAGAGGGGGAGAGGAAGAAGGAAAAGGGGGCTGCACCCCTTGTCCAATTCCGACCAGAGGGGGGCGCACGCCTCCTTCCTTTTGGCCTCTCTCCTCTATTCCCGTATGGCCCAATAAGTCCCATATATTCCCCGGCGAATTCCCGTAACTCTCTGGTACTCTGAAAAATACCCGAATCACTCGGAACCTTTCCGAAGTCCGAATATAGTCGTCCAATATATCAATCTTTATGTCTCGACCATTTCGAGACTCCTCGTCATGTCCCCGATCTCATCCGGGACTCCGAATTACCTTCGGTACATCAAAACACATAACTCATAATATAAATCGTCATCGAACGTTAAGCGTGCGGACCCTACGGGTTCGAGAACTATGTAGACATGAACGAGACACATCTCCGATCAATAACCAATAGCGGAACCTGGATGCTCATATTGGCTCCTACATATTCTACGAATATCTTTATCGGTCAAACTGCATAACAACATACGGTGTTCCCTTTGTCATCGGTATTTTACTTGCCCGAGATTTGATCGTTGGTATCTCAATACCTAGCTCAATCTAGTTACCAGCAAGTCTCTTTAGTCGTTCTATAATACATCATCTCGCAACTAACTCATTAGTCACACTGCTTGCAAGGCTTATAGTGGTGTGCATTACCGAGAGGGCCCAGAGATACCTCTCCGACAATCGAGTGACAAATCCTAATCTCGAAATACGCCAACCCAACAAGTACCTTCGAAGACACCTGTAGAGCACCTTTATAATCACCCAGTTACGTTGTGACGTTTGGTAGCACACAAAGTGTTCCTCTGGTAAACGGGAGTTGCATAATCTCATAGTCGTAGGAACATGTACAAGTCATTAAGAAAGCAATAGCAACATACTAAACGATCAAGTGCTAAGCTATCGGAATGGGTCAAGTCAATCACATAATTCTCCTAATGATGTGATCCGGTTAATCAAATAACAACTCATGTCTATGGTTAGGAAACTTAACCATCTTTGATTAACAAGCTAGTCAAGTAGAGGCATACTAGTGACATTATGTTTGTTCATGTATTCACACATGTACTAAGTTTCCGTTTAATACAATTGTAGCATGAATAATTAACATTTATCATGAAATAAGGAAATAAATAATAACTTTATTATTGCCTCTAGGGCAATATTTCCTTCAGTCTCCCACTTGCACTAGAGTCAATAATCTAGTTCACATCGCCATGTGATTTAACACCAATATTCACATCTGTATGTGATTTATACCCATAGTTCACATCGTCATGTGATCAACACCCAAAGGGTTTACTAGAGTCAATAATCTAGTTCACATCGCTATGTGGTTAACACCCAAAGAGTACTAAGGTATGATCATGTTTTGCTCGTGAGAGAAGTTTAGTCAACGGGTCTGTCACATTCAGAGTCGTATGTATTTTGCAAATATTCTATGTCTACAATGCTCTGTACGGAGCTACTCTAGCTAATTGCTCGCACTTTCAACATGTATCCAGATTGAGACTTAGAGTCATCTGGATTGGTGTAAAAGCTTGTACCAATGTAAATCTTTACGACGGGCTCTTTTATCACCTCCATAATCGAGAAATATTTCCTTAGTCCTTACTAAGGATATTCTTGACCGCTGTCCAGTAATCTACTCCTAGATCAAAATTGTACTCCCTTGCCCAACTCAGAGCAAGTTATACAATAGGCCTGGTACACAGCATAGCATACTTTATAGAACCTATGACTGAGGCATAGGGAATTACTTTTCATTATTTTTCTATTTTCTGCCATGGTCGGGTTTTGAGTCTTACTCAACTTCACACCTTGTAACACAGGCAAGAACTCTTTCTTTGACTGTTCTATTTTGAACTACTTCAAAATCTTGTCAAGGTATGTACTCATTGAAAAAACTTATCAAGTGTCTTGATCTATCTATATAGATCTTGATGCTCAATATGTAAGCAGCTTCACCGAGGTCTTTCTTTGAAAAACTCTTATTCAAGTATCCTTTTATGCTATCCAGAATTTCTATGTCATTTCCAATTAACAATATGTCATCTACATATAGTATTAGAAATGCTACAGAGCTCCCACTCACTTTCTTGCAAATACAGGCTTCTGCAAAAGTCTGTATAAAACCATATGCTTTGATCAACTCATCAAAGCGTATATTCCAACTCCGAGATGCTTGCACCAGTCCATTGATGGATCGCTGGAGCTTGCACATTTTGTTAGCACCTTTAGGATTTACAAAACCTTCTGGTTGTATCATATACAACACTTCTTTAAGAAATATCCATTTAAGGAATGCAGTTTTGTCATCCATTTGCCAGATTTCAAAAATGTGGCAATTGCTAACATGATTCTGACAGACTTAAGCATCGTTACGAGGTGAGAAAATCTCATCGTATTCAACACCTTGAACTTGTAGAAAACCTTTCGCAACAAGTCGAACTTAGTAGATAATAACACTACTATCAGTGTCCGTCTTCCTCTTGAAGATCCATTTATTTAACATGGCTTGCTGATCATCGAGCAAGTCAACCAAAGTCGATACTTTGTTCTCATACATGGATCCTATCTCAGATTTTATGGCCTCAAGCCATTTCGTGGAATCTGGGCTCATCATCGCTTCCTCATAGTTTGTAGGTTCATCATGGTCTAGTAACATGACTTCTTGAATAGAATTACCGTACCACTTTGGTGCGGACCATACTCTGGAAGACCTACGAGGTTCTGTAGTAACTTGATCTGAAGTTTCATGATCATCATCATTAGCTTCCTCGCTAATTGGTGTAGGAATCACTGGAACTGATTTCTGTGATTAACTACTTTCCAATTTGGGAGAAGGTACAATTACCTTATCAAGCTCTACTTTCCTCCCACTCACTTCTTTTGAGAGAAACTCCTTCTCTAGAAAGGATCCATCTTAGCAATGTATAACTTGCCTTCGGATCTGTGATAGAAGGTGTACCCAATAGTTACCTTTGGGTATTCTATGAAGACGCACTTCTCCGATTTGGGTTTGAGCTTATCAGCTTGAAAGTTTTTCACATAAGCATCGCAGCCCCAACTTTAAGAAACGACAACTTTGGTTTCTTGCCAAACCACAGTTCATAAGGCGTCATCTCAACGGAGTTTGATTGTGCCCCATTTAAGGTGAATGCAACTGTCTCTAATGCATAACCCCAAAACGATAGTGGTAAATCGGTAAGATACATCATAGATCGCACTTTATCCAATAAAGTGCGGTTACGACGTTCGGACACACCATTACACTGTGGTGTTCCATGTGGCATGAGCTGTGAAACTATTCCACATTGTTTTAAATGAAGGCCAAACTCGTAACTCAAATATTCTCCTCTACGATCAGATAGTAGAAATTTTATTTTCTTGTTACGATGATTCTCCACTTCACTCTGAAATTCTTTGAACTTTTCAAATGTTTCAGACTTGTGCTTCATTACGTAGATATACCCATATCTGCTCAAATCATCTGTGAAGGTGAGAAAATAACGATACCCGCCACGAGCCTTAATACTCATTGGTATGCATACATCAGTATATATTATTTCCAACAAGTCAGTAGCTCGTTCCATTGTTCTGGAGAACGGAGTTTTAGTCATCTTGCCCAAAAGGCACGGTTCGCAAGCATCAAATGATTCATAACCAAGTGATTCCAAAAATCCATCTTTATGGAGTTTCTTCATGCGCTTTACACCGATATGACCCAAACAGCAATGCCACAAATAAGTTGCACTATCATTATTAACTTTGCATCATTTGGCATCAATATTATGAATATGTGTATCACTATGATCGAGATCCAACAAACTATTTTCATTCGGTGTATGACCACTGAAGGTTTTATTCATGTAAATAGAACAACAATTATTCTCTGACTTTAAATGAATAATCGTATTGCAATAAACATGATCAAATCATATTCATGCTCAACACAAACTCCAAATAATATTTATTTAGGTTCTACACTAATCTTGAAAGTGTAGGGAGAGTGTGATGATGATGATATCAATCTTGGAACTACTTCCAACACACATCGTCACTTCATCCTCAACTAGTATCTATTTATTCTGTAACTCCTGTTTCGAGTTACTAATATTTAGCAACCGAACAAGTATCAAATACTCAGGGGCTACTATAAACACTAGTAAGGTACACATCAATAACCTGTATATCAAATATACCCTTATTCACCTTGCCATCCTTCTTATCCACCAAATATTCAGGGCATTTCCGCTTCCAGTGACCATTTCCTTTGCAATAGAAGCACTTAGTTTCAGGCTTCGGTCCAGCTTTGGGCTTCTTCATGGGAGTGACAACTTGCTTGCCATTCTACTTGAAGTTCCCTTTCTTTTCCTTTGCCCTTTTCTTGAAACTAGTGATCTTGTTTAATCATCAACACTTGATGCTTTTTCTTGATTTCTACCTTCATTGATTTCAGCATCACGAAGAGCTCGGGAATCGTTTTTGTCATCCCTTGCATACTATAGTTCATCATGAAGTTATACTAACTTGGTGATGGTGACTAGAGAACTCTGTCAATCACTATCTTATCTGGAAGATTAACTCCCACTTGATTCAAGTGATTGTAGTACTCAGACAATCCAAGCACTTGCTCACTAGTTGAGCAATTCTCCTCCATCTTTTAGGCAAAGTATTTGTCAGAGGTTTCATACCTCTTGACACGGGCATGAGTCTGAAATACCAATTTCATCTCATGGAACATCTCACATGTTTCGTGACGTTTCAAAAATGTTTTCGTAGTCCCGGTTCTAAGCCATAAAGCATGGTGCACAAAACTATCAAGTAGTCATCATATTGAGCTAGCCAAACGTTCATAACGTCTACATCTGCTTCTGCAATAAGTTTGTCGCCTAGCGGTGCATCAAGGACATAATTCTTCTGTGTAGCAATGAGAATAAACCTCAAATCACGGATCAAGTCCGCATCATTGCTCTAACATCTTTCAACATAGTTTTCTCTAGGAACACATTTAAAACATAGGGAAGCAACAACGCGAGCTATTAATCTACAACATTATTTGCAAAATACTACCAGGACTAAGTTCATGATAAATTAAAGTTCAATTAATCATATTACTTAAGAACTCCCACTTAGATAGACATCCCTCTAATCATCTAAGTGATCACGTGATCCAAATCAACTAAACCATAACCGATCATCACGTGAAATGGAGTAGTTTTCAATGGTGAACATCACTATGTTGATCATATCTACTATATGATTCATGCTCGACCTTTCGGTCTTAGTGTTTCGAGGCCATATCTGCATATGCTAGGCTCGTCAAGTTTAGCCTGAGTATTCTACATGTGCAAAAACTGGCTTGCACCTGTTGTAGATGGACGTAGAGCTTATCACACCCGATCATCATGTGGTGTCTGGGCACGATGAACTTTGGCAACGGTGCATACTCAGGGAGAACACTTTTATCTTGAAATTTAGTGAGAGATCATCTTATAATGACGTCGTTAATCAAAGAAAAATAATATGCATAAAGGATAAACATCACATGCAATCAATATAAGTGATATGATATGGACATCATCATCTTTGTGCTTGTGATCACCATCTCCAAAGCACCGTCATGATAACCACCGTCACCGGTGCGACACCTTGATCAACATCGTAGCATCATTGTCGTCTCGCCACCTATTACTTCTACGACTATCGCTATCGCTTAGTGATAAAGTAAAGCAATTACAGGGCGATTGCATTGCATACAATAAAGCGACAACCATATGGCTCCTGCCAGTTGCCGATAGCTCGGTTACAAAACATGATCATCTCATACAATAAAATATAGCATCATGCCTTGACCATATCACATCACAACATGCCCTGCAAAAACAAGTTAGACGTCCTCTACTTTGTTGTTGCACGTTTTACGTGGCTGCTATGGGCTGAGCAAGAACAGTTCTTACCTACGCATCAAAACCACAACGATAGTTTGTCAAGTTAGTGATGTTTTAACCTTCTCAAGGACCGGGTGTAGCCACACTCGTTTCAACTAAATTGGAGAAACTAACACCCGCCAGCCACCTGTGTGCAAAGCATGTCGGTAGAACCAGTCTCGCGTAAGCGTACGCGTAATGTCGGTCCGGGCCGCTTCATCCAACAATACCGCCGAACCAAAGTATGACATGCTGGTAAGCAGTATGACTTGTATCGCCCACAACTCACTTGTGTTCTACTCGTGCATATAACATCTACGCATAAAACCAGGCTCGGATACCACTGTTGGGAAATGTAGTAATTTCAAAAAAAATCCTACGCACACGCAAGATCATGGTGATGCATAGCAATGAGAGGGGAGAGTATGTCCACATACCCTCATAGACCGTAAGCGGAAGTGTTAGCACAATGCGGTTGATGTAGTCATACGTCTTCACGATCCGACCGATCAAGTACCGAACGCACGACACCTCTGAGTTCTTGCACACATTCAGCTCGATGACGTCCCTCGAACTCCGATCCAGCCGAGTGTTGAGGGAGAGTTCCGTCAGCACGACGGCATGGTGACGATGATGATGTTCTACCGACGCAGGGCTTTGCCTAAGCACCACTATGATATTATCGAGGAGGACTATGGTGGAGGGGGGCACCGCACACGGCTAAGAGATCAATGGTCAATTGTTGTGTCTATGGGGTGCCCCCCGCCCCCGTATATAAAGGAGCAAGGGGCTAAGGCGGCCGGCCTAGGAGGAGGGCACGCCAAGGGGGGAGTCCTACTCCCACCGGGAGTAGGACTCCTCCTTCCCTTGTTGGAGTAGGAGAGAAGGAAAGAGGGGGAGAGGAAGAAGGAAAAGGGGGCTGCACCCCTTGTCCAATTCCGACAAGAGGGGGGGCGCACGCCTCCTTCTTTTTGGCCTCTCTCCTCTATTTCCGTATGGCCCAATAAGTCCCATATACTCCCCAGCGAATTCTCGTAACTCTTCGGTACTCCAAAAAATACCCGAATCAGTCGGAACCTTTCCGAAGTCCGAATATAGTCGTCCAATGTATCGATCTTTACGTCTCGACCATTTCGAGACTCCTTGTCATGTCCCTGATCTCATTCGAGACTCCAAACTACCTTCGGTACATCAAAACACATAACTCATAATATAAATCGTCATTGAAAGTTAAGCCGCGTGCGGACCCTACGGGTTCGAGAACTATGTAGACATGACCGAGACACATCTCCGGTCAATAACCAATAGCGGAACCTGGATGCTCATATTGGCTCCTACATATTCTACGAAGATCTTTATCGGTCAAACCGCATAACAACAGACGTTGTTCCCTTTGTCATCGGTATGTTACTTGCCCGAGATTTGATCGTTGGTATCTCAATACCTAGCTCAATCTCGTTACCGGCAAGTCTCTTTACTCGTTCCGTAATACATCATCTCGCAACTAACTCATTAGTCACACTGCTTGCAAGGCTTATAGTGATGTGCATTACCGAGAGGGCCCAGAGATACCTCTCCGACAATTGGAGTGACAAATCCTAATCTCGAAATACACAAGCCCAACAAGTACCTTCGGAGACACCTGTAGAGCACCTTTATAATCACCCAGTTACGTTGTGACGTTTGGTAGCACACAAAGTGTTCCTCCGGTAAACGGGAGTTGCATAATCTCATAGTCATAGGAACATGTACAAGTCATTAAGAAAGCAATAGCAACATACTAAACGATCAAGTGCTAAGCTATCGGAATGGGTCAAGTTAATCACATCATTCTCCTAATGATGTGATCCCGTTAATCAAATAACAACTCATGTCTATGGTTAGGAAACTTAACCATCTTTGATTAACAAGCTAGTCAAGTAGAGGCATACTAGTGACATTATGTTTGTCTATGTATTCACACATGTACTAAGTTCCCGGTTAATACAATTCTAGCACGAATAATAAACATTTATCACGAAATAAGGAAATAAATAATAATTTTATTATTGCCTCTAGGGCATATTTCCTTCATCAGGGGCGCGCCCTGTGAGCTTGTGGCCCCCCTAGCAGGCCTCCCGTGCTCATCTTCTGCTATATGAGGCTATTTGCCCTAGAAAAAAAAATGAAGAGAAGACTTTCGGGAAGAAGCGCCGCCATCTCGAGGAGAAACCTGGGCAGGAGCATGTTTGCTCTCCGGCGGAGCAATTTCGCTGGGGAAACTTCCCTCCGGGAGGGGGAAATCGAAGCCATCGACATCACCAATGATTCTCTCATCATGGAGGACCAATCTTCATCAACATCTTCACCAACACCATCTCATCTCAAACCCTAGTTCATCTCTTGTATTCAATCTTTGTCCCAAAATCTTAGGTTGGTACCCGTGGGTTCCTAGTAGTGTTAATTACATCTTGTAGTTGATGCTAGTTGGTTTATTTGGTGGAAGATTATATGTTCAGATCCTTAATGATATTCAATACCCCTCTGCTCTTGAACATGAATGTGATTTGTGATTAGTTACTTTTGTTCTTGAGAACATGGGAGAAGTCCAATTATAAGTAATCATGTGAATTTGGTATTCGTTTGATATTTTGATGATATGTATGTTCTTACTTTCTTTAGTAGTGCCATCACTTCACCATACTTGGGTCTAAGGGAAGGCATTATGGAGTAATAAGTAGATTATGGGTTGCTAGAGTGACAGAAGTTTAAACCCTAGTTTATGCGTTATTCTATAAGGGGCTGCTCTGGATCCATATGTTTCAAGCTATGGTTAGATTTATCTTAATTCTTCTTTCATAGTTGCGGATGCTTGCGAGATGGGGTAATGATAGGTGATACGCTTGTTCAAGTAAGAACAGCACCCAAGCACCGTGCCACCCACATATCAAATTATTAAAGTAGCGAACGTGAATCAAATAAACATGATGAAAGTGACTAGACGATAATTCCCATGTGTCCTCGAGAACATTTTGCTTGTTATAAAAAAATGATTCAGCTTGTCCTTTGCTATGAAAAGGATTGGGCCACCTTGCTGCACAAACTGTTGTTACTATTCCTACTTGTTACTTGCTACGAATTACCTTGCTATCTAACTATCTATTGCCGTTACTTTCAGTGCTTGTAGAGAATACCTTGCTAAAAATCACTTATCATTTCCTTCTGCCCCTTGATGGGTTTGACACTCTTACTTATCGAAAGGACTATGATCAATCCCCTATACTTGTGGGCCATCAAGACTCTTTTCTGGCGCCGTTGCCGGGGAGTGAAACGCCTTTGATAGGTGGAATTTGGTAAGGAAACATTTATATAATGTGCTAAAATTTATTGTCACTTGTCACTATGGAAAATAATCCTTTGTGGGGCTTGTTCGGGGTATCTTCACCTTGACCGGAAGCAATAAGAGTTGCTCCTCAACCTACCAAACCTACTAAAAAATATTTATTATGAAATTCCTTCGGGTATGTTAGAGAAATTGCTAGATGGACGAAATTTGTGGATTGTTTAAACTAGTAGGTTTATCTGAGGATGGAGTTAAGAGGAAGGAGAAAGTATCGCTCAAGCTAATGATAAACCGACGGATCTCGGGTAAGGGGTCTCGAGCTGGTGATCTCGGCTCGATGTTTAACATGAAGTAAAAGGGATGCCGTTTTACCCATGTTCTGGCCCTCTCAAAGAGGTAAAACCCTACGTCCTGCTTGTATTGTATTGATTGTGCATGAGGTACAAAGTACATGATGATCTACCTCGAGATCATATGAGTGAGTTCTAACCTTTAAAAACCTTGAACGTGCCTCTATAGACTAAACACCTCGGCTTATATAGGCACCGGGGGTAGCTAGGGTTACAAGTAGGTCACCTACAACCAGTGATAACATATGCCGATTATTCAAATATGCCTTGAAGTGTACGACAAGTCTTCGGAGGATTCCATCTTGAGTACACCGAGAGCCAGGAAATGTGTGGCATGTTCTATGGTTGCTGTTGGGTCCTCGGCCCGGCCCATGACTGGCAGGCCGACGTGGTGTGCACCCTCAATCCAGGACACCATCACCAGGGGTGTCCTTGAATGACCAACCCAGTAACAAATAGTATGTACTTAAATTACCACCTGAATATGATGAAGATATTTAAGGAGATTATCCTTTTTCTTTGGCAACCAAATATCTCCATGATAACTGGTCATTCTTGTCCATACCTTTTGTCTGTTGTTTTAGTAAGTAAATCAGACTAATTATTGTTTTTTGTAGGGTTGTTAGGATTTTTTTGAGTTTGTTTCCATTTAGTGCCACAAGGTTGGGACGTGATTGTTTTCCATATTGTTCTAGGATGTAATCAGGCCCAAATATTGTTTCTCTGGGTTGCTTTGTACGGTAGGTTAATGATTGAAGATGGATATATTGTATTTTACTAGTAGAACACCCGTGCGTTGACACGGGCTCTTCAAAATTTATATCAGTATCTTTCATTTATCATCCTCTCATCTTAGGTGAATCTTGGGTGCTCTAATTAGCAGCACAACAATCAAGTATTAAGAAATTTCACCGAACCAACAATAACAAAGAATATGACATCTATCCTACTAATAAAGGGAGGTCATACTTTTTGTTCGGCATGCACTTCTGCAGAAAAGCCCCTATCCATTTTAGAATCAACCTGGCACGTGAAAAAATACATCTCTAAGGGTGCGTTTGGCTCACAGGAAATATGTAGGACTTTTAAAGGAACTGTCATCCGTAGGAATTTTTGCCTTGGTGCTATTCGGTTCACAGGAAGCCTGAAGAATACTTCAAATGAAACAAGGCCTTCTCGTATTGGTTTTGCTTGAAAGATAGAATCCAGTCAGATCTTATGTTTTGACGAAAGCCTGAGGCGAGCCGGTGACCAGTTCAATAAAAAACTTCATGCATGCATTGTACTCCACTCAAAAAGACATAAAATATTGTGGTCATGTACTGCTTCATAGGCGTATCTTCCTGCAACACGAACAATCTAATTTTTTTGGTTCCCGTGTTTCTAGACTCCATGGCAATCCGGTAGCCATCAGCCATATCCCTACAAAGTTTTTCTTTCCTTAGTTCTCTCTCCCTGCAAACCGAACGAAGCCTAAAGTGGGAACCATCCGGGGCCAACAAGAACTCAAACTCCTATCCAGTCTCGACTTCATGCTCTTCCACCTCCATTGATAAAGACGGGTCATCAAGGCTTTCATCACGATGACCTCGAGCAGACGCCGATATCCCTTCCCGCATCTACCCCTAACCCCTGCTGCCGCCTGCACTATCCTTGCTCCTCGGGGAAGGGCGACAATGTCCTCTGTGATGGCCACGACCAGATCCACGGGGAGGCCACATTCTTCAATGGGAACCCAACCAAGCACACCACCCCCCACAACCATTCAATCCAAACTCTAACAACGTCAAGACCTGCCATCGATCCATGAATCAGGCTCACTGCATCCAGATTCACTACGAGTCCGCGATGAGTCTGTAGTCAATGTATTGTCGTTGGCTATCCCCACACCAAGACCATCGTCTCTCCCCAAAGCAACAACACCATCCAGCAAATCACCACCACCGCTTGCGGCTTGCCTACATAAAATCACGAGAAATCCCCACGGCAGTGCTGTAAGACCACCTTGGCGACCTTGACAGCGACCAACTGGTCTAAGTTCTAAGCTACACGCTCTATGTAGAAACCAATAGAAGCAGGGGCGTGGTTCAGATTTGTTCTTCATGCGCGTGCATGCCCTACTACCCACCAGCTCTTGGTCTACAACTCACCTCTGACTGACCTCCCATAGAAGATTCGGGAAAAAAACTCATCACTTACATTATCATAGCCGCACATTCCAAGTCAAAGTAGAACATATCACAAGGATTCTGTGACAACCAGCCATGGCCAGATCAGTTGGATTTTAATTTCGTTCCATCTCATATTCCATCGCCCACTCTCTCTCAATGGAAATTAAACTTAGGCATGTCACAAGTTGTCATTGTTGTTAACATTTAGAAATTTAAATCAAAGGAAATCTGTAACTAATCCCAATGCTTGCATTAAGGTGTAAGTACATGAACTGTAAATGCTGCAGATGTAGAAGTACCACACAACTATGTCACAGCCCCAAGAAATATTTCTCTGCTATCCTTCTTGAAATTCTGGAAGAATGCATATATACTATCCCCAATTTCACTCAAGTGTATTCATGAGGTATGATAAGCACGAAAAATGAACTATGGCAGTAACAACAAATAACGGCAAAGAAGTAACTGCAATCAGTGCAACCCACTACATCCACCGGCATGGAGATCCTAATACTTTTGTACCCTTGACTTTATATTTTTTCCGCGCCACCAACATTTTTATATCATTCATTATGCTTTTCTTCAAGGTTTCATGTGAGAAGTATGAGGGCACTGACACACACTACAATAAAATTCTCAATAAATAAGTCTCGTTTTTATTTATATCTAGTAAGTAAAACTCTGGGATACCAACATTAAGTATCTTCTATCTCGTAAGAAAAAAGCACATAAAAACCAAATGAGAGCCCCCAAAAGGGAAGCCTATCATAAATTAGTTAAGAATCCAAATCACCGACATTATTCCACAACGAACTGATCAAAGTTTCGACATACAACTCATAAAGTATTTCATTTCTCTCATACATAAATTAAAATAGCTCAACAAATCAAGTCCGAACCTGAACAATGGAAATTTGTGAAGAAATAAGTGACAAGAACTTATCTTATTAGTGGCATGATTTAATAATCAAACGATCACTTTCATTTGCATTATCAATATTTTAGCGCATGTTCTTCCCATACATAACAGTAGACTTGGTACAAAATTTAGTAACCTGCTGTCAAAAAATTAAATTAAATTTAGTAACCTTAAAATCTTCAAGTATCAATCCTTAAATTCAATAGTACTGCCTAATAACCTGAACTTGTATTCGGAAGTGATATACAAATGGAGGGGGTACTGCCTAATAAATTCAAATTACTATACAAATTCAGCCTATGTGCTAAGATTTTTTTCTGCACATCGCTCCCGTTCACTTTCAGTTAGACTCATGGTTAGGCCCCCGTCAACCGGCAACACCTGCACATGCGGAATTAAACAAGTTGGTAGTCATTTCCGATGAATTAGCAGTATAGTTTGTAGAATTAATCATCTTCACGACATATCCTTCCGGTAAGAAGAATAAATTGTCAGTTTAATATAGCCAAATAGATACCAGTCATAGATGTATATATGTTATGGTTCCCAACTCAATTAATTTTATGAAGGTAGAGTTTCATCAACTAAATGAGGGACATTTGTACCAAAGAGAATCAATCGGCTTAAATAGATTGTGTAATATGTTGCTGGAAGAGGACGACCCAGTAAACCTTATTTCATCGGCACCAACATGTCCTCGTCTTAGCCCTTGTGCTCCTGGCGTGGCATCATGGTCGATGATGGCTCCAGCCGCCAGAGCCTAACCAGCCGCCACGTGAGTACGTCACGTGACATCAGCTCATCAATCCATCATGGTCCGCTACTCTAGGCACACGCCTCCGCTTCTTGCCATCCACGCCCCAAGGCTGAATCGCAATTTCACAAGAGAATCTATTGTTTACATTACCTCTTGTTTCCTAAGCATGCAGAGTTCTTTGTATTAAGCAAGATAGATCCATAGCAGACACAGTTCTAACTAAAAAAGGTGTACATGGTCATCAAGCCCACAACATGCATCCATTAAGTTTAATAACTGATGGGCAACATTTTATGAGGAAACAAAAAGGCTTTTCCTATCAGCATCTCGGCAAATGTTCACCCAGTGCTTCAAAAAAATGTCAATGGCAGATCTATGCTGCATTTTCGGGTGAACAAAAATCTAAAATAGATTAAGAACATGCATCTATGTTACTATTCATAGAGAATATATAAATTTGAAAAACATATGGAACCATAGTAAAAAGAACAGGTGCATAATGCATTCCAATTGTGATAGAAAATATGTCATCAAAGAAGATGAAACCAGAGACTATTTTTATACAATATAACAAGTAGTACAGAATTATCAACCATAAAATACTTGCATGTCACAACTCCCAAGTCAATCAAATTCATGTTAGAACTATAAGCGTGTTTTTGTTACACTATATACCTGTCAATATATCAAGCAACTCGTCTTTTTCTTTGTTTTTCAATAAGCACAAACATGAACTTTAAACCTCACCTTTTGTGAAGAGAAGGATCCACAGAGCTTTGCAGCTCTATACATTCTTGTTGCGACGTAATATTATGTCATCAGTTGCAACGGGTTTTCCTTCAAGGTTGCAGACTTGTGCTCATTGCGAATCCGTAAGCAGGCAATCGAAACACTCCATGATTAGCTTCCAAATCCATAATTTCAATAGGAAAAACTGGGAACAAAAAGCTACAAAATTTATCCATCTCTACCTATCTCTAGGTGCAGGGATATACAGATTAATGCAATAAATTTATACTTTCTATGTATTAGTTTGTTTCTTGCATCAATTTGATAAACAAACTGGGTTGCAGTGGTGCTTCAATAGAATAATTATATAGGACACAATGGCACACACGACAACATTTAAATCACGGCTCACAAAATTCAGGGATATGCATACAAACAAAATAAATGAAAAAGTAAAGAACCAAACCTGCATTAGTGCATCGTCCTGACTCCAGAGCACGATACCGAAGTAGATGAACACCCTTGAGGATAGGGCAGAGCAAGGAACCTCCCAGGCTCAAAATCAGGGTGCATACCGGCACCTCCAGGAGCGCGTCCGTGCGGCCACCACTCCATCCACTATGGCAACTGGCCGTGACAATGCAACCCCCGCTCCATCCCCTCTCGCAAACGCTCGGGCCGTCACGAACAACGAGTTGTTGTTGCCTCTCCTCTCAGCCGCCACTCCACGCAATCGCGGAGCCGTCTCTCGATCTCATCGGTCCATGGCGACTTGTTCCTCTTGAGAATCACCTTAAATCCATAGTACAAGAAAACAAGACCTCTCTGGAGCTCTAAGTGGGTTTTGGGCATTTAGATAAACTATCCACAAATGGCTGCAACATGAAAATATTACATATTTTTTTAGAACACACATCAGAGCTAATACACACACGCTAATATCAGTAAAATTTAGACAAGGAAAAGTCAGTCTTTGTATTTTGAGCTCTGTCCTGGCGAAAAATATATTGTTTTTTGAGCTGGGAAAAGTTGATAGATACTAAGACCAAATTACACTCATAGCATTGTAACATGGGAATGAAAAGATAAGAACCCCAAAGTATCAATACCTTAATTTCAGACCCCTGAACCTCAGCAACTTTGATAAATTTTTCGCCATTCACTGAACTTAACTTCGTCAATGTTTGTGGTGAAATAGCACATTTCACTTGGTGGGGAACGTGATAGTCACACATTAACCTACAAATAAGCAGAATAATTCCATGTTTTAGCAATTCAACTCCAGGTTTCTTATTTTTTTAAACAATTGCTTGGCCATTGTACACTAATAAATGTTCCTGAAGATGGAGGACAAATACATGAGATTGCTCTGTACTACAAAGGGGTGTCATCAAGTTATCATAGCCATAGCCTAAAAAACAAAGCACCACTGACCAAACACATCTTGCCCATTTTGCCCAATAGGAACTTCAGAGGAATGAGATTGCTCTGTACTACAAATCGGACACAGTGGAACGATCCTTCTCAACAGAGGCCGAGGGTCGAGGGTCCTGTCTCGCCGGCCATGGATGCTCATGGAGTGCGAGTCTAGGCTCTACGTTTAAATCAATTCTTACTACTCCGCACAGTAATTCCCTGTAGCGCGTGGACACCCAAATACAACCTATGCAACAAAAATTAGACCAATATTAAGTGCACAAACAAGACACAAAGACAAATATTAAGTGCCACACACACGGTCCCTACAAAAATTCCTGAAAAAATAAATTTGAACTACTCAACCCTAAATAAAACTGAAAAAAAAATCAAAACCTAAGCATTTCTTTTAGAGGCAATCAATATTCATTGAGCTCATATTTCGATTTCAGATTTCAGTGAGCTGAGCTGCTTGGAATGATAACAAGTTCAAATCATCGATCTTGACTCAAATAACCCATAACATAAAGTTGCACGTAATTCAGGACCTACAAGAATCGAGTCTATGCGCACATGTCTATGCATGAAACATAATGCAAAACCCTGTCGAATTGATGCCCATATGCTTTTCTGGTACCTCAAGCATAGCGCAGAAACTAATTAGAAGACCTTGTATCACAAAGAAGAATTTTATGCACAAAAATCAATTTGATCTCTGCATAAAAAAGACTGAACTGGTTTGTTGTTTCATGCACAAAAATCATTTTCATCATTGCCTCTAAAAGGACAGTTTACAAAAAATCAATGCAGGTTATGCATCAGGGACAAAATATAGTACCTTGGCCTCTTACAGAACATGGCATCAAGCATTGAGGCACCCGCATCACCCAGACAATTTTTCGAGACTTCGAAGGTAAAGGGCGCTACCTGTCCACACGAAGTGCGGAACGAGGACATTTTCAGCGAGATCTTTTATGATTCTTCTCCATGTTTTTAATCTCAGTTGCATGGGCCACACCAGTTGCATTTTTAAGCTCACAGAGAACTAAAGAAAAATTGCACTCAGACCTGCATACATCTGAACTCAGTAACATAGAATTTGAAAAGACGATTGCACCTATCATACATAGATTGAATGGACGTGAAGGATCATATGATGCTTACCTTCAAGGTGTTCCTGAAGATTTCCATTGGAACATACTCCACATTAATGCTTTATTTTCCCCTTCTACTATTTCAGATTGTGTACCACATACGTATAGGTATCGTAAATGAATAACATGGTTAGATTTCACAAGAGTTGGATAGCAACTTCTACAGTCAATGTCTGGTAAGTTACTCATAGTACTGACTATACCTTATAGGATGCACCAATGATGGTCAATAGTAACTTTTAGAGACCAAACATGTCGAAGTTGATCTTGATGGTTAGCACATCAAATTGTTATCTCAAATGTTACCGTCCATAAAAGATGCAGAAAATCTCCAACAAAAAGAAAATACATCACTCTTGCAGTAGTTATTATTACTCTAGTATTCTTCAATTGTTATCTCAAGTGTTGTATTCTTCAATTGCAGGCCCTCAAAATGTGGCAACTCAGTAGCAAATTCAGCCAAACAAGCTCCATCTGCAAAATTTTGTGAGGATCAAAAGAATATATTATCTCTCTTATGACGATAAACGTATGTACAACAACGGTTATTACAAGACTTCCAGCGCCCATAAACAGTCCAACTTATAAAGGTTATCACTAAAAAAACATAGTTTCAAAAGATCAGAATTTATCCTTGGAACAAATCTTTCAATAAACTGAAAGCATCATACGCATAACGAAAGCACTGCCCTATAACAGAATGAACAAGCTAAAGTGAATGCAAGCATGCTTTTAGTGCTTAGTCTATAACAGGCGGGTAAAGTTCCTCCTTGTTCCCATGTTGTTCATCATCCCTTTTGAAGAAGAAACATCGTCTCGATGTAAAATCATGGTGATTGACTCAAGGGAACAGAGAGCAAACACACCTCCTTCAAGCGAATTCAACAATTGACAGCTCCTTCAAACGAATTCAACAATTGATGTGCTGCAGCGAGCGATGGTTTATGATCTCCCTCGCCAAATTTTCATCAATCCGCATACACATCAGGACACCCAAAAATTTTCCCTGTTACTAAATTTGCAGCATGAGAATCCTGACGAGTTAAGAAAAACTCGACCGAGCGTCCCATGTTTGTAGTCCTACGCGAGGCGGCGTCTTCAAAACCCAAAGTGCCACCATTTTCTTTATGTCCTGGAGAAAGGCTTATCATAAAATTTTGCCAAAAAATTATTAATCAGAAATAACATCACAGTATATCCATCCTCTTGCTAAAAACTATCTGAATCAAACAAAGATGTAATTTTTCAATATCAGTATACAAGAATGTTTACCTGTTGTGTGATGTTCTCCATCCGATTTGATTGCTGTAAGAGAAGGTAAATAAAATAAAACTATAAAAACGAGCAAATAAGCATCACAAAAGAAATCACATGGCAAATGCATAGTACATAAAAAGGTGCATGTGTGCTGCCACAGGACAACTTGTTTCATGAATTGTTACTTTAAAGAACTATACTGTTTTGCGGAAGATTAGCATATACTTCAGATACTATTTGAATAAATGTAAAAGGAATATAAAAGCACCTAAACATTTGTGTGGTTAGAATTCCAGAGCAAGAAATATACCATTACGTTCTTATGCTGCAAAGGAAATATGGAAAGATTTAAAAAGGGGAGTAGTAAGGAAATAGTACAACACGGTCTTCTCCACTAAAACAAATGGCTATAATATCTTGTTCATTGTATTTATGAGAAATAAGACATATTCACCACTTATTTGAAATCGGCTTCAAACTCCATGCGGTGTTTGATGTAAAATAGGTCACAAAGAAACAAAATTTTCATCTCACAATTTGATATGAAAAACTGGTTCATTTATTACGACGACTGGAAAGAAAATGTATAAAAACTAACCAGTGAGAGCACTGTTTGTGAAAAGAAAACATATAGCACCTCTCAAAAATAGAATCTCTAATTGTGATTTATTTACAGTACAATATTTTGTTTCGGGATAATAACAAAATCACAACCATAATAGATGATTCTGAATACAGTCTGATGGTATTTAGTATGATATAATTTTTAACTCGATCACTCAAAATAATATGGTTAATTATCAGAAAACGATGGTGTATGTGCATGCCAGCTACAAAGGTAAGCAACTAATGCATGTCATATAATCTAATTTATAGTATTATAGTCAGAGATTGGGATGTGGATGAGGATGCGAGCCCTCACATGCATTGCCGTCTGCACAGGCTTGTTTGCTGGCATCCATAGCTCCTGCTCGACCCTTCGACTGCAGCATCCCGGAGAGCACACCGAACGGCTGTTGTGCCTGGCAGGAGAGCACGTGAGGGACGCATCGACACACACACATCAGCAAGCAAGCACAGACGTGTGTATGTGTTAGGTGGGATGGAGAACGAAAATAAACCAGTGAAGGTGGGACAAAAATTAACCGTAGAACGGAGACTACCAAATGAGACATTAGGAGTAGAGATACTAACAATAAGACATACGGCTCGTCTACACGGACTGTAAATCTTACCCAATAGCTGTAGGATTATGGCTCCAAAAAACACAATGACACACCCAACAAAAAATACCTTGCATGGCCACTGCTGAACGTGGAGTCTACACCAAATTTGACACTACTTTCAGACTCGGTTTTAGTCTGCTACGTACTAAAAGATCATACCACGAAATTAAAGAGGAATCCAGTTATCAGAGTAGCATGATTTCCTTTCAACTTATTTACATGACTGATGGCAGCTGATCTGTAACACTTTAAAGTCAAACAATTTCAGTTAAACTATCTAGCTCGCAGCTTCCTAGCTAGTTAGCCTATCTAGCAACATACCAAATTGAATCAACACTAAAATTTATTTCAACATTTTTGTAGGGTAAATTTCTTGTAACCTATCCACACAAAATAGAGATGAACAATCCCAGTGATGGATCAAGACTAAAATTTCTGGTATAACAAAAGTGCAGTTAGAGACATGCGCCCAAGGAGGCTCTCACCAGTGGTGCCGGCCGTGATGGCGTTAGCACTCGTGCTGGGCATAGCGTCATAGCCATCGTCTGCCGACCGGAAGCAGCAAACCTCCCAGTCCAGCTTCCCTGTGCGGATGAGGACGACGACGACCCCGACGCTGCCGTAGTCGCCGCGGCGGCGCTGCACCAAGTACTGCTACCGCCCCTACATTTGGTCGCAAACAATCGTTTAGAAACCGCAGATTCAGAAAGAAGGGGAGAAGAATTGCTCTCAATCTCACACCCATGAACAAACCAAGTCGCACAAGGAAGGAACTCACCAAGATCCAGCCAGCACGAGACCCGCCCGTGGCGGCGAGGCTGCCGCTGTACACGTCGCCGGCGTACGTCCCGTCATCCTCGTCGTCGGTCAGGAGCGCGCGGCTCCGCGGCCGCACGTGCTGCCCGTCGCCGTCCATCGGTGCCCGCGGGGATCGCTGAGTCGGAAAAGAAGCAGGCGCCAAGGTAAACGACGTCGCCGCCGTGGAAGTCGGCCGCGAGAGGCGCGCCCAGTTGGTGTCCCGCCTCTCGCTGTCCGTTGCGCCACCAGTTGGTGTCCCGCATCTGTTGCCACTCGCCGACCCCTGCCATGGGAGAGGAGAACCTGGGGGCGCGTGAGTACAGGCTACGGGGAGAAGATGAGTTGGGTCGAGGGCAGGGAGATAGCGTTACCTGGGTCGTCGCTCATCGCTGTCGCGGACGCGGCGCTCCTGCTCGTCTACCTCCCACTTCGATCTCCTCGTGGAATCGGTGAAGAAAAGAAGAGACGGCAAGGGCGCAGATCCACCGCTCCAATCAGATCCCTTCCATTCCCTTCCCTCCCTTGGGAGAGGGAGAGAAGGTGAGGGGGAGGAGGAGGCCGCCGTCGGTGTCGCCATGGCCGGGCAGGGCTCCTCCCGCCTGCCCGCGACGGGAGGTGGCGGGGGCGGCAACGACGGGCGGCGGCGTTTGAGGGAGGGGATCGGCGGCGGCTGCGAGGGCGAAGAGTCTGGTGTGGCGTCGCTCGAGGGCAAAGGCTTCGCTCGCTCGTTCGCAACGCACGGGAAACATCTGGCTAATTTTTCGTAGGTTAACTGTCGTATATTATTTTCAGGCGCGAGTTTTTTTCGATGAACCGGAGGGTTTAGCACTGGACATAATGGGAGCATACCGATTTTTATTTCCTGATTCGAGGGCGGATGAATCGAGGGGATGCGGGAGGTGGGATCGAGGACGAAAAAAACCTGTTTTTGATGGGACAAAAATTGATCGGCGGATACTACCAACTGCTTCATTAGGAGTAGAGAAAATAAAAAATCATATTGTAGGACCCTGGACTAGGGCGAAAGTCTTTTTTTTTAATAAACACGCGGGCAAAAGTCAGGACGACACCCATCGATTTATGTGATTAGTTTTAGTGGGCCTTGGAATAAGGCCCAACAGGTAAGAAAATAGTCCGGTTCCACCGCGGGCCGGACCGACGCGTAACAAGTCTCGAATCGGTGTCCTCCTCGGAAAGCAATCCAACACGTCCACGAAGGCGACACCGCAAATAAGAACTCCACCCCTCCTCCCCTTGGATCAGCTTGTTCCCCAACCCGAACCCAACCCTCGACCGCAGCGACTCACAGCGGCGCAACCATGGTGCTCGAGGTCAGTACCGCCCGCCGGCCTCCCAGATCGCCTCCGCCAAGCTCCTATTCCTAGCGATTTCTCACCGTTTGTTTGGTTTCCCCTCCTTCTGCAGTCGACGATGATCTGCATAGACAACTCGGAGTGGATGCGGAACGGCGACTACTCGCCGTCCCGCTTCCAGGCGCAGGCCGACGCCGTCAACCTCATCTGCGGCGCCAAGACCCAGGTACCGCGCACCCTCCGAACCGATCGATCGATCGAGTCCCGTCTCGTTGTGTGTGGGCTAGGGTTTTGGGTTCCGGATCTGACTCGTTTGTCGGTGTCCTCTTGCAGTCGAACCCGGAGAATACGGTGGGCGTCATGACGATGGCCGGCAAGGGCGTGCGCGTGCTTGTCACTCCCACCAGCGACCTCGGCAAGATCCTCGCCTGTATGCACGGTAAGCTCCCGTCAGTACCCTAATTTCCGGCGTACCGGCGCAGAAGTTTAGGATTTGAATGTAACTGTGCAAGCTCGTCGAGCATGGATAGGACGAATAGTGTAGTCTTTTGGATGGCGTTTGGTGACAGTACGACCCTTAGCAGGCCTTTGCTTCACAAAATATGCTAGTAAAGTAGGAAGGAATTATAGTTCTAATTGATATCCAACAAATCAATGCACAGGGCTGGAAGTTGGAGCTGAAGCAAACTTGGCCGCAGCTATTCAGGTTGCTCAGCTGGCGCTAAAGCATCGCCAGAATAAGAGGCAACAGCAGAGAATTATTGTTTTCATTGGAAGGTATGTTGAGGAAATGAGCAAGATAACATCTATGGACCCTATTTTGTCTGAATTATAGCTAATTTTGTTGTCCTCATATCTCAGCCCTGTGACATACGACAAGAAGGTCTTGGAGACAATAGGGAAGAAGCTGAAGAAGAATAATGTTGCCCTTGACGTTGTTGATTTTGGTGAAACTGATGATGAAAAGCCTGAGAAACTGGAAGCGCTGATCGCTGCTGTGAACAGCAGTGATAGCAGCCACATCGTCCATGTCCCTCCGGGTGACCATGCCCTTTCTGATGTTCTTATAAGGTAACTAACTTTCTTTCATATCCTTGGGGCTCTAGGTTGATATGACGATGTAATTTGGTTGACCGCCTTATAACCCCTACCTGTTTCACAGCACTCCTATCTTTACTGGTGAAGAAGGTGGAAGTGGCTTTGCTGCTTCTGCAGCAGCTGCTGCAGCCACCGGAGCTACCGGATATGATTTTGGTGTGGACCCAAATGTGGATCCAGAGTTGGCACTTGCCCTACGGTTGTCTATGGAGGAAGAGCGAGCTAGGCAAGAGGCTATCGCGAAAAAGGCTGCAGAAGACAACAAGGATCATGCCTCGAGCTCTACTGATGCTATTATGGCTGAAGCGGAACTTACCTTAAATGCTCCTGCTGATGTTGACGCAGATCTACTGAAGGTATTTTCATCATCCAATGCCTAATTCCAAGTTGGAGTTTTCTGACCTTGAGTACTATTTCATACTCCCTCCGTCCCAAAATTCTTGTCTTAGATTTGTCTAAATACGGATGTATCAAGTCGCATTTTAGTATTAGATACATCCGTATCTAGACTAATCTAAGACAAGAATTTTGGGACGGAGGGAGTAATAAACTAGATTTGTTTTAGCTCCATCATGCTTATGGACTGCCTAGTACAATATTTTATCTGCTAATAATGGTACTTCTGTATTTCCTAGTGATCTACATGGATAACACTATTGCGTTACTTTTTATAGAGAAGCAAAAAAAGCTGACTTGGTGTTTGTTTGCCATTCCACTCATAATGATAACACATGTCCAAGTTTTGATTTCACATCCCTGTAACAACTTCTTACCTAGTTCTTTCTTGGTTTGTAACTACTATAGAACTAGGTTACAATTGTTAATCTTCCCAAAACAAAATGTAGCAATCATTTGGTTTGCTGATAAATCTTGTGGGTGGCATCTATGAATCTGTTTCAGCTATATCTTATTCTATCGATGTTTTTTTGAGTAGTGATATCAGATTGCTAATAGTGTAACCCACAGGATGATGATGATGCTCAGCTACTACAGCAAGCACTCGCTATGTCAATGGATGAGGGTGCTTCAGGATCTGCAGCTGTGGCTGATGCTGCTATGGCAGAAGCTGCTGCAGATGACCAGGATTTGGCATTGGGTAGGTCCTTCTATTTCTATTTCTTATTATAAATTGGAAGTTTATTTCATCAGATGTAGGAGAAGACAAATTACCAATCTTTAGTTTAGAGACATCAGCTTGTCCCATATTTATCTTTATGTAGGAAAATATTTGCTTATAATGCAATTTCACTGAAATTCATAGACCACATCCTTTGCCTGGCTATTTTGTTTGTTTGATGATCGCCAACCAAACTGTACCGAAAAGTTGCAACTGCGCTGAAAGAAAAGAAAAGAACAATTCTTTTTGTGAAGAAACCTGGATGATTAGTATTAACTAACCTTAACAGTAGGCGCTCAAGTAAAATATCAGCAAATGTTCAAAAGATAAAGATTCTTGCTGGTTGTCATATATCATAATTCCATCTTTAAAAATGTCCAAATATTGCACGTTGAATTGCCCCTGTCTCTTATGTGCATATGTATAATGTATAATTATGTCTTTTTCTTAGTAATTGTTATATCATGCAGACTTGCAAAACTTTTGTCTTAGCCTCAGATTGAGATGTTACATGTTCTGATGTGTATTTTTCTATGCTGTATGCAGCTCTTCAAATGTCTGTCCAGGACGCAGAGGTGGCTGGTCAATCTGATATGAGCAAAGTGTTTGAGGACAGGTCATTTGTGACATCCATCCTTAATTCGGTAAGCCTTCTCATAGAAGTTAAAATTTAATACCAGTGTCATGTAAATATGAATTTAGCAGTCTCAGTTGCTTATAATTGGTTCCCCTTTGCTTCTTATTTCAGCTTCCTGGTGTTGACCCCAATGACCCATCTGTGAAAGATCTACTGGCTTCTTTGCATGGCCAAGGAGAGGTAAGAAACCTCTTTCCTATCCTTATGAGTTCCTTTTGTTCTTCTAGTCCAGTAATGCCATGATGTAACACAGTAAATAGTGTTTTTGTCCTTTTTACCTTTTTTTTCGAAATGGAGGCAATTTTTTTGCCTCATCGATTAATTAAGAAGAAGAGAATTGCCCAATTAATTATGGAAAATCGGGCGAAAACCATCTTTTTACCTTTTATAAGGCTGTAAGATTCTACACATATTATGACATCACAGTTTAGTGTGCTAGAGTTGTACCCTCGTCATTCGTTTCATGTCATCTTTCTTTTTGTATGCTGAAAGGATCTAGTTCTTATGGGGACTGGCAAACAAAACTACCTCCAAAATTCAATAAATAAGTAATGAGTATATATTTGTATCATGTCATCTTCAGACAATAGTTATGTCCATGAAAATGGTCGGGAGTGCAATTTCACTGCAACATATATTAAGCATCTTATTAGAAAAATATTGGTTAGTTGATAGATTTATTATAATAAGCGATGTGATTTATGTAGCAATCACGATTTCTTTCCCATGCATCTATATCTTTTATGTTCTCTGCACAATCTTTACCAATTCTGACTAACATTTGTCTGGCAGCAGGAGGAGAAGAAAGATAAGGAGGACAAGCCAGACAAGCCTGAAGATGGGAAGAACTAAAGTCCCTTTGTTGCTTCATGTAAGACTCCAGTATGGTGAATCTTTTATCCATTGTTGAAATAAACACGTTGCGTAGAAATATCTTCCTTTGTTTGTTCATGTAAGATCAAGTACACAGCAGCATTGTTTTTAGGAAGATGTAGTTCGATGCTAAAAAAAAACCTGATCTAGGCTTATAAATCTACTATGTACCCAACAGGATGAAAAGTACAGAGAGCTGTTATTTTTGTTTGTTCTGAACCACATCTTCCTAACTACATCAGGCAATTAACATCTATTTTCTCGACTTGCAGGCGCATGAAGAAGTGAGGAAGATTGCTTACATTAGCTGCTTTTACACTCGGGCTATGAATTTACTTAATCCTCTTGTAACTGCGTTGATAACTCAAATGCCGATAGAATTTGTATTATGTTTGCTCTCATGAACGCTTCTCCATGTTTGTCTTAAGTGATTACATGTTGCAAATTCATTTGTACGCTTTCTGTTGAATGTGAAACTGACTACATTGACAGCTTGTGGCTAGCATCGTTAAAGTAGGCATTGTATCTGCTCCACTCGCCCCGGTTAGTAGCGTGGGACATGCTAGCTTAACCGTGTATTGTATGTCCGCGTTCAGTCTCTTGTCTGCAAACCATCGAATCCCTCGAGAAGCTTTTCTAGATGCGAAAAGTAATTGTGGAGATTCGTGCCTGAATGTCGCTGTCCGTTGGATCTCTTCCCGGATCCATGCAAAACGATGAAGTTCAAAATTAGGCAGCGCTCGAAGGGAACATATGGATCGAAAAACATATGCGGCATCTCCTCTTCTTTGGGGGCAGGCCGGCGAGGGCATTGACGGCCAGGGTTTGCCCGGGCTCGTCCACACACGGATATCATCCACGTTCCATGACCTTGTCGTCCATGGCCCATGGGCTACAACGAGGCGTAGTGCGACTCGGCCTCCATGGCGAGGCGTGCCTTCGCACTCTCTCTCATGGCGGGCAAGCCAGGCCTCAGACTCGAGCCCGACATTTGGTGGAACAAAGACCTAGTGTAGGGGTTGCTCGGCCGTGCCTCGAGCCAGCCGGACGACTGTCTCCTCGTTCATGTAGCGGACTGGGTACTAGTCGACCAAACTCAAACCCGTTGCCCACCATGTTGAAAATGGTCGACGATCACTGGAGGAGCGGGGCGGAGCGCACTGGAAGTGGAATGAAATGGCAAATATGGCTAGGATTTGGTCAGGGGTTCAGATATGGACATGATATACGTGAGGGCGAAGTGGGACGATCTGACGTGGTAGACGCATCTGGACGTCCCAAATCCATCTAATATATGGGCTAGGTTTTAGATGTATAGGTGACTTTTTTGATCGGACTGCTCTAAACATTTAAAAATAGTTTGAGGGGTCCAATTGTAGATGCCCTTAGTAAACGGGTACATTTTCTAGCACATCCAGGGCCTATAGTCCGGCAATACTCCAATGACATCCCTTCTTTGTGGTTTACGAATTGAGTAGTACAATTTGTCATATTAGGTACTCCCTCCTTTTCGGTTTATAGGGCTTATCTCAAAATTTTAATTTTTTCATTTTATAAGGCTCAATTTGATTGTTTTCCATCACATGTTCAGATTCTAAAGTACATTAAATCATTGCATGCAAGTATTAAGAGAAAATTGACCAATGCATGTATTTTATGCATGCATGCATTGCAACTAATGCATTGATAAACATAGGGGGTGTTTGGTTCCAGGGACTTTTTTATGTTGGGACTGAAAAAGTCCCTAGCAAACCAAACAGGGTGGGACTTTTTTGAGACTTTTTGCTAAAAGTCCTTAGAAGCACCTCCTTAAGGGTCTTTTTCCAAAAGTCCTAGGGACTAGAAAAAGTCCTAGGACTAGAGAACCAAACACCACCATAATTTTTTGAGGAAAGCAAGAGCATTAATTAGGTGCTTTTGCAAAACTACAAAAAGTATTCCACCACTCATCATCTATCTTGATTGGTGAGATTTTTGAATTGAGGCCTATAAACCGGAAATGAGGGAGTAATACTTTCCCTGTGTCTCAACTTTATTATAATTTATACTCCCTCCGCTTTATATTACTTGTCGTGGCTTTATCATATTTGCTTGTACATTCCACACATTCATTGACGCGTCACATCGCCATTTCCAACAGCAATCCATGCACGAACTGACGCGTCCGCGCCTAATTACAGCACTGCATTTGGACGCTAACCACACGAAGCCAACCGGGTGCTTCTCCGGCCTTCCCGTCCTTTGGTTCCTGTTAGACAAGCCCTCAGAGCGTCCGCTAGCGAACTCTCCATAGGCAACCACCCTAGGACCCTCTCGCCGGTGCCCCGCCTTTGGCCAGCAAACGGGTACAGCACTGACAGGAGGCCCTCGTCGCGTTTCTCTTGTTCTTCTTCTCCCACTGCAGACCGACGGCGAAACGACGACCCATCGCTCTCCGGACCCTTTTCCAGCCAGCGGTGGCGTCCTTTCCCTTCATCGTCGTCGGCGGCGGCTCGCGCGTGCAGAACCGGCGAGCGTGTCGCGCACTCGCGCCCATGAAGATGAGCTGTCAGCGTTTGGCCGAGTCTCCTCGTCGGCGAGTGTCGTTCCTCGCGTTGATCCGATCCCGTCTTCATGCTCTCCACGTCAACCGAGTACCTGTGTCCAGATACTTTGCGCAGACACAATACCGCAACCTTGTCGATTTGTATTTGACCTGCGCATCAGATGTCTCCGTCGTCCTTCTGTCATCGGTGGCCCTACCGCTGCACGTCTGCATTTTGTTAGGGGACGCGGCGTTCTGATCGCGTCCAGATAATAAGTGCGCGCCGTGGTTCAGTCGTTGACGCGACTAAAATGATTATTTAATATGCAATACAAAATCAATTGAATCGTGGGCACAAGTCAGAGGAGAAATTGAGAGAAGAAGAAAAGAATTACGTACAAGCAAAGTAAAATGCTACGAGATAATGAGATATTGCTGGCTCAAATTGAATTTAATTCTGAAAACCGTAGCTGACAAAAATGTGCCCTTATTTCAGTTTGAGAAACCATGATTCCATCTTTTACCCGCGTGGTCTGTGGTGATTCACAGATTCACGTTGACCTAAAATCAACTGAAACGCAAGGAAACATCAGCAACGGAGAGCCGCCTACTGACTGGCCTACAACCCGATGGCTCATGAGTGAGCACTCGCGCACGTCAGAGCGCCAAAAGATGATTACTCGGAGTAGACATAATAGCAAAAGTAGGCTCTTCATTTTTAGCCATACCTACCTGACTGGCTTTAACGAGATTCGTGCTTATCTTCAAAGGAAAAATCGGGCTCCATTTAGTGGGCGTAATCTCTATTTACGCACACAGATTTTGGAGGATCTTCACAACTAGAGCCCCCTCTGTATTTCAGCTGATCATGTCTACTCCGTACTGTGCGGCCCGCCCGCCCACCAGAAAGTAATGCCACCGGCGACCATGTGGCAGTACCACTTCTGCACCTCATAAATCGTTCATCAATCTGCTGGTTGAAACGGAGCCCCGCACGGCCGGTGCGCGACCGCGAGCAGCTTTCAATTTCGCGCCAGCGGGTCTCCTCGTCCCACCCAGAAACTAAAAAAGAAAGCAGAAAAAAGGGCTCTGCCCTGCGCACCAGCAACTGTCTGAGGTCACCGACGCACACGTGAAACCGAGGAAAAACGGATAAAGCATTGAGGAGCCCCCGTCCCCAGTCGCCACCGCTTTCTCTTCTTTTCTCGCGGCAAATGGTGAATTGGTTGGATTTTTTTTTTACCTTTGCTCCCTTCTTCCCTTGGAAGCAAAGAATGGGTGGGGGAGGGGGAATGGGCGCGCACGGGTCATGACGAGCCTGCGTAGATCCTAGGCGGGGCGTGCGGTAGCTTCTTCCATGCCCCACGGTCGCGTACGCCGGTGACCAGTGCGAATCTTGGTGCAGGATCGTCTTGCCGACGGCATCATCACATTCACTGCCAATTCAGATCACCATGACGATGATTGCACGCCAGTGCGTGCTACTGCTCCTCGCTGTGGCGTGTCGCATCTTCGTTATATTAACGGGTGAATGTAAAAGGCGCTCTTATGGATAGACATTAGTGATTAACGACGAACATTTCGGTGGAGCAATCTAGGCAGGCAGACTGTTATCTTGAAGGGATATTCATTCACTTGTTCAGATATCTATCTAGTGCAAAGCAACAAGAATTCCATATCTGTAAAATGTGATAATAATTCTTCTGTATCACAAAAAGTAGGAGTACTCTATTCCCTGTTTTTTTTTTCCTTTTCTTTCAAGAGAAATGGAGAGGCAACGCAGCACAAGGAAGGCATGTGTGGGAGGGATGCCCGTACCCCCAGTTGCTTCCTCGCCTTTTCATTTCGTTTTATAATAATAAAAGGAGGAGAATGGAATTTTGGGCTGCTTGCCACACTTCTTTTGTATAAAGCCGACCCTGCCCCCTCCTCACCTAATTGTCAAGAGACAAGAGGACTGCCAAACCCACACCCATACAAGAGGCAGGCAAGGGGCACCCTCCTCAAGCCTCAAGCAACCAACGCAGTTCTTCCACCGATATTTCCTTCCCTCGCCGGCACCGCCGACGATCTGCAGCCATGGCAATGGCTTACAAGATGGTAAGGATCCATTCAGGCCTTTACCACTGCCGCTTTCCTTGACGCGTCTGGGGCATGGGGCAATTGACCATGTTTTATGATGATTTTGCGGCGGATGGTGTGTGCAGGCGACGGAGGGGATGAACATCAAGGAGGAGTGCAAGCGGTGGTTCACGGAGATGAAGTGGAAGAAGGTGCACCGCTTCGTGGTCTACAAGATCGACGAGCGGACGCGCGCCGTGCTGGTGGACAAGGTGGGCGGCCCCGGGGAGGGGTACGACGAGCTCGTCGCCGCGCTGCCCGGCGACGACTGCCGCTACGCCGTCTTCGACTTCGACTTCGTCTCCGTCGACAACTGCCAGAAGAGCAAGATCTTCTTCATCGCATGGTAATTATTCACTCCTTTCTCGTTTACTACTTATTACCGTCAAATCGATTAAATCATGGCGTCTGATCTTGATTATTAGCCATAATTATTGATGCGGATACCGCGATGCTGGATGGTTTCTTGGTTCCGGCGGCTAAGCGTTCCTTGCTGGCTGTACACTGTATGTGTAATTGTGTATTATAAACAGCTTTGATTGTCCGAACCGTAAGGGTCTAAGTTTTTGCCTGTCAGCTCAACTGCTCTTTGGAAGATATGCAAGTCATTCATAAACTACGGCAGCCGCCAACAAGAAACTAGCTAAGATACCAAATCCTCTTTGGTCCTCTGCACTATATAACACACTAACGCCAAGTTGGTAGTAATTACATGACGTAAGTGCAAATTAAATCAAGCAATTGACCATAGTCCTACCAACTACCAAACAAAATCGCAATCAAGCAATCACACGTTGCATCGTCACTGAGACAGAAGCCCAGATTAAAATTAAGATAAGATGGGGAGCATCTCCTCTCAATATGCTCACACCAGACGATCGAGGTGCATCGAGAAATTGACAGGAAATCTGCAGACCAAATGGCCTGACCCGCATCCTTATCACAAAGGAGGAACACCGAACACGCATCAAACTTTTCCCATTTTCCACAAGAGTTGGTTGTCTGGCCCATACCCCGCTGCCTTGTCAAACTCAAACGCAGCAGGTCTGGTCGAGATCATGACGGGGGCCAAACTTTCTTGGCAGGGCCACCATCCTTCTCTTTTCTTGCTTGCTTTGCTTTGTCCTTGCCGCGGCATCTTTGTTACTGTTGTCCTTAGTACTCATCCCTGCATTATTTTTCTCTTAACCCCCACAGCTAAGGCGGCCTCTTTAATCAGATCAGATCTGGAGACCTGTATCCATCTGTTGTGCAGATCTGTCTGTCCTTGTATATTAGATTTATCGCCCCTCGTCGAAAGCAGGCACCGCCCATACCAGTAACCTTTTACGATTGTCTTTCAGTCAACATTTCACTGGCTTAATCGAAAGTGCGCAGCTTGATCGATCAGTTCCTCCTCCTTAGATTATCTTATCAAAAGCAAGCACGATTAAAGCACTTGACAACAGAACTGGGTATTTAAGTACTGTTAGGTTAGCAATAGCAAGCCTGTCCAGTGTCCACCAGCAGCCAGTCTCCTTTTGTTAAAGCGCTTTGGCTTTGTTCGATGGCAACTGCTGCTGGTGCATCGGTCTCACACGAGTACATATAAAGTAGTTTCATCATAATTCAGTGGGATTAGGATGCAGCCACAGGCAGTGCGTTGGGTCGATGGGTTGATGATTGATGATTTGTTGCTCTGTTTTTCTCTTCATTCAGGTCGCCGGCGGCGTCGAGGATAAGGGCCAAGATTCTGTACGCGACGTCGAAGCAAGGCCTGCGGCGGGTGCTGGAGGGGGTCCACTACGAGGTGCAGGCCACCGAGCGCTCCGAGATGGGCTTCGACGTCATCAGAGAGCGCGCGCAATGAGCGAGCTTGCTGCCGGGAGTGAGTTTTATGTCTGCAGTCTGCGCGACGATCGCCGCTGTACTATAATCGGACGGACGCTGATTGGGGCTGGTTGGGTGTGCTCTGCCGGCAGCCTCGATGCAACCTGACGAGGGTTTGGGCTTTGATTTAGAAAAATTATCCGTGGTTTGAGATTGTGCCGTGTGATGTATAGGCGGAGCTGAGAGAGTGGCAGCGGATTAATGAAACGTCCCATCTCTGCGTGCGACGTGGAAATTCCACTGACGCTGGGGATGCCCCGACTTCGTTTGCTATTGTGCTTCAACACTTCAACCGTTCAAGATAGTACTACTACGGTTGATTGCTTTAGACTGCCTCTTGGTCTGGTGGAATTATTGTTCCAGGTGTTCTTCGCCTCTGTTACGCCCAACTCAAAGCGGAATTTGTAAGGACACGGGAGGCTCTTCTTCAGATTTTTGCAAGGAACTAGAAGGAGCCGCGCGGTTTTTCCGTGGCGGCGTGTATTTTTCCTGCGCCAAATCTAAAACATGGGCATCACGGAGACAACATAATTTTCTCTCTTATAAAGATCTTTATTATGTTTAGAGAAACAATTAAAGCGCATTCCTAGGACAAAAGCATACACCAATCTTCGTATACTCAAACTGTAAAAGAAAATCATAATTGTCGTCAAAATATATCTTCTTTTTTTACCCTATAGGTAGATCAACTTGAACACATTTCGTTTGGTGTGAAGAGAAAGTTTTGACATTCATCATATCTACTCTAGCATCAAGCAACTTACTGTATCTCAGTAGCTGCAACTCTAGCATACCATCTTTTTTTATTTTTTATTTGAAAGATCCAGCAGCTGGCTGGCTTGTATTGATCATAGCAGGAAGCACATGGGAAATACAAAAGGTGGATTTTGATCAAAAGATAAGGAGAAAAATAGAAAACTTCGCCATCGGTGACCAACAAGGTTGTTTTGTCAGGCAAACGACTGAAACACCTAGCTATCTAGCGGATATCTCTTGCCAAAACCCCGAAGGGTGGCTCAATGTGCTTTACTCCTGCTTGACACCAAAGATCAAGATCCCTGTTGACGGCCTGAACATCCAAACCAATTTTTACTCTGAAGGTGCACTCGTTTCTTTCCTGCCAAATCCTCCATAAGATGATCATAGTTAGTGTCTTGAGGGCCTTTATGTGGGTAGGCTGGGCAACTGTGTTCATGGTCGATGAATAACCATCAATGATTTCTTGGAGTTCCAGTTTTGCTCAGCGATCCAACCCAAAGAGCTGCCTTATTCTAGACAACTTTGGCAATCTTGCACTCCCAGAATAGGTGGTATGAGGATTCAAGGTTGCGAAGGCAGCATTGGCAAAAATATCCGTTGGGCCAACCTCTTCGTTGTAATCTATCATTGCACCAAAGCCTATTCTTGATCATCAACCAGGCAAAAATATTGTGCCGGGCCGGAGCCCAGGGTTTTCAGATGAGTTGCTTATAGACTGTCTTCATGTGGCCCTCAAATTGCATTTTATATGCAGATGTTGTGCTGAAAGTTCCATCAGCAAAGAAACGCCAGTAGATGGTGTCCCGCCGATCATCCTAAAATTGGATGTCCCTAGAGTTGAACCATCTTCTCAAGTCAATGAATTCAGTCAGAACAAGGTTTATGTCTCTGTGCGCAAGGTTGACAATCCATTTGTGACCAGAGAGGGCAGCCATGACACTTCTGTTTTTCCTTCTTGAGTTCTTAAACAACATCGAGAATGTTACCTTCAATGGCACGGTACCTGTCCAAGAGATGCACCAGAACGATGCCATCTTGCCGTCGCCCAGGGTCACAGTTGTGGATGCATTGAATAGTGACATGTAATCTTTAGAGCATGGTAGTTCGGACCCTACCCATGGCCGTTCTGGGTGTGTCCAGGCGTGCCAGAACCATCATAGCCTTAAAGCTGAACTGAATTTTTGCAGATTGCTGATGCCGAGACCCCCTTTGCTCAATGGGTGTACAGACTGTGGGCAAGTTAACCTTACATTTGCCACTCGAGAGCTCTTCATCTTGCGCCCATAAAAACCTTCTGAAAGCACAAGTGCTCCCTGGGTGATTTTGGTAATTAATGTCAACATATCTCTTGTTGGACTAATACTTTTACCTAGTATGTTTCAGATAAGTTCAACAATGGAGTGGCATGGACTAGAGGATGTGGAACCCCTTCAGAATGCTAAGGACAAAGGATTGACTCAAGCTCAAAGCACAAGACTCTACATTTTACTTTTAGTGATCCAAGATCACATTGAGTCCATAGGAAAGCCAATACTATTAAGAGGGGATGAGGTGTTGCTTAATGACTTGCTTGCTCAAAGTGCTTAGTGATATGCTCCAAAGCCCTCAACCACTTTCTCACATCCACATATGTCCCAAACCATCTATCCGGCGCCATCGAGTTCTGTTGACATAGCCACTGCCAGAAACCCTAGTCTTTTCGGTCTCACCGATAGGGATCTCGGTCTCACCGAGATGGGATTGTAATATCTCTGTTGCCCTTCGTAACATTTCGGTCAAACCGAGATAAGCGATCGGTCCTACCGAGATTGCAATGCAAACTCTCTGTTCCCCTTCGTGACGTTTCGGTCCAACCGAGATGAGCGAATCGGTCCTACCGAGTTTGCCTGACCAACCCTCTGTGTGTCTATTACCAAAATCGGTCTCACCAAGATTACGTTATGCCCTAACCCTAACCATATCGGTCCCACCGAGTTGACATGTTGGTCCCACCGAAACTCCTAATGGTCACATTATTTACTAAATCGGTCCGACCGAGTTTCACGATTTGGTCCCACCGAGTTTGGTAAGTTGTGTGTAATGGTTAAATTTTGTGTGGAGGCTATATATACCCCTCCACCCACTCTTCATTCGTGGAGAGAGCCATCAGAACATGCCTACACTTCCAACATACATTTTCTGAGAGAGAACCACCTACACTTGTGTTGAGGTCAAGATATCCCATTCCTACCACATGAATCTTGATCTCTAGCCTTCCCCAAGTTGCTTTCCACTCAAATCTTCTTTCTACCAAATCAAAATCCTGTGAGAGAGAGTTGAGTGTTGGGGAGACTATCATTTGAAGCACAAGAGCAAGGAGTTCATGATCAACACACCATTTGTTACTTCTTGGAGAGTGGTGTCTCCTAGATTGGCTAGGTGTCACTTGGGAGCCTCCGTCAAGATTGTGGAGTTGAACCAAGGAGTTTGTAAGGGCAAGGAGATCGCCTACTTCATGAAGATCTACCCTAGTGAGGCAAGTCCTTCGTGGGCGATGACCATGGTGGGATAGACAAGGTTGCTTCTTCGTGGACCCTTCGTGGGTGGAGCCCTCCGTGGACTCGCGCAACCGTTACCCTTCGTGGGTTGAAGTCTCCATCAACGTGGATGTACGATAGCACCACCTATCGGAACCACGGCTCAAAAATCTCCGTGTCTCCAAATTGTGTTTGCACACTCCAATCCCATCCCTTTACATTCTTGCAATTTGCATGCTTTACTTTCCGCTGCTCATATACTCTTTGCATGTTTGCTTGATATGTATTGTGAATGTTAAACTTGTGCCAAAACTCCACTTCAACTTAAAGAAACTAAAACTGCAACTTTTCTTGCTTAGAGTCTATTCACCCCCCTCTAGACACCTCTTCTCAATCCTTTCAATTGGTATCAGAGCTTTGGTCTTCATTGCTTTGGTTTAAACACCATTGGAGAAAGATGGATGAGTCTACTTTGGGGAGTCTTAGACATAGAGTGCCTATACTTGATGGAGAGTATTTTCATGAGTGACAAAATGAGATGCTTGTGATTTTCAATGAATATCATTTGAACAAGTACATTACTAGCCCTTGTGCACCTCATGTTGATCCTATGCATCCTACCCTTGATGTGTCAACTGATATGATTCGCAATCTTAAAACTGTTAATCTTATCACCAGAGGCTTGTCTAGAAACTTGATTGGATGTTTGCCTACTCTTGATTGCGCCTACACTATATGGAAATTTCTTGAGGAACGTTTTCCAAATTATTCCTTGCAAAATCTAGATGAAATTCTCCATAAGTCTATTGCCTTGAGTAAGATGAATTCCAATGATCCTAAATTTGGTGATTGTCTATTTGAGCTTACAAATCTTATGCGTGCCAAAGGAGATGTTGGAATTATTAGCGATATTATTTCCGAAGCTATTAGAATTCATAAAGAAGATCATTGTCAAACTCATTCTAACAAATAACCCTCTCTAGGAATTGATCCATCACATGACGATGTTGAACATGGATACGATGATGAGGATGATGATAGTGACTTTGATCTTGATGATGCAATGAGACACTTTGGTCTTATGGCAAATCTTCGGGGATACATGGCAGGAGGAAAGGAATGGGTTGTTGATAGTGGATGTACCGATCACATGACCAGAGATAAAGATATGTTTCGTGAGCTTGCTGAAAACGACGGCCCTCGAAAGTATGTCACTTTTGGTGACAACTCAAAGGGTAAGGTGGTTGGCCTCGGTAAGGTGGCCATCTCACATGATAGCTCCATACAAAATGTCATGCTAGTTGAATCTCTTGGGTACAATTTACTTTCAGTATCTAGACTTGCTGATTTCGGTTTCAATGTCCTATGTACTGAAGTAGATTGCCAAGTGTTTCGTAGAGATAATCATAAAATGGTCTTTACCAGTATATGTAGAGGTGATCTTTACATTGTTGATTTCACTAAAAAGGCTCAACCTAGAACTTTCTTCATTGCTAAATCCTCTAAAGGCTGGTTATGGCATAGACAGTTAGGTCATGTGGGCATGCGAAACCTTGACAAGCTTATTAAAGGAAATCATATCCTTCGCGTTAATGATGTCATATTAGATAAGGATAGACTTTGCAGCGCTTGTCAAGCAGGTAAACAGGTTGGAGGAAGGCATCCTGTGAAGAACATCATGACCACAAGGAGGCCACTCGAGCTACTTCACATGGATCTTTTCGGTCCCAATGCTTACAAAAGTCTCGGTGGAAATTCTTTTGGTCTAGTTATAGTCGATGACTTTTCAAGATTTACGTGGGTGTTCTTTCTCGATGATAAATCACAGGTCCAAAAAATCTTCAAAAAGTTCCCTAGGAAGGCCCAAAATCAATTTGAAGTGAAGATCAAGAAGGTTCACAGCGACAACGGAACGGAGTTCAAGAACGCAAATGTGGACACCTTTCTTGATGAAGAATGGATTTCACATGAGTTCTCGGGTACGTACACACCTCAACAAAATGGCATTGTTGAGAGGAAGAACCAGATGCTCATCGAAATGGCGAGAACGATGCTTGATGAGTACAAGACGCCAAAGCACTTGTGGGCGGAAGCGGTTGAGACAGCTTGCCATGCAACAAATCGCTTGTATCTTCGCAAGCTACTCGGCAAGACGGCATACGAGCTCCTCACCGGTAACAAACCCCAAGTTGGATACTTTCGAGTATTCGGCTCAAAGTGTTACATTCTTGATAAGCATCGTCGTTCTAAATTTGCTCCTAAATCTCATGAAGGTTTCCTACTTGGTTATGGCTCAAACTCTCACACTTACCGTGTCTACAATAATTTCACCCTAAAGGTTGAAGAGACGGTAGATGTGAAGTTTGATGAATCTAACGGCTCGCAAGTACAGCAATTGCCAATTGATGTAGGAGACAAAGACCCTTCAGAAGCAATCTAAGACTTGTCTATCTGCAAGATTCATCCAACGGAGGTGAAGGAGAGTACCTCGTCCATCCAAGTGGAAGCTTCCACCTCACGACAAGGTGAACCAAGAGTTGATACGGAAGCATCCACGAGTGGGACACACCAAGACGAAGAAAACGAGGAAGTACACCAAGATGAACATCAACAACCTCCTTCTCCACCACGACAAGAGAATGACAACGTCAACAATGAAGAAGGCCAAGAAGAAGAACAAGATGAAGAAGATGTTCCACCAAGATCCAAGCAAAAGCTTTCATGAGTTCGAGCAAGAGTTGCCAAAGACCATCCCGTCGAGAAAATCTACAATGATATCCAAACTGGGAGAATCACTTGCTCTAAAACTCGTTTAGCTAACTTTTGTGAACATTATTCATTCATCTCTAGCATTGAACCTATGAAGGTTGAAGAAGCATTGGAAGATCCGGATTGGATAAACGCCATGCATGAAGAGCTAAACAACTTTCAGATAAACCAAGTTTGGACATTGGTTGAGAAGCCCGACAACAACCACAACATCATTGGTACCAAATGGGTGTTTCGCAACAAGCAAGATGAAGATGGACAAGTAGTTCACAACAAAGCATGTCTCGTCACCCAAGGCTACACTCAAGTCGAAGGTATGGACTATGGTGAGACATATGCCCCCGTTGCTAGACTTGAGTCCATTCGCATCTTACTTGCCTATGCTAATCACCATGATATCACCTTGTACCAAATGGACATTAAAAGTGCTTTTCTAAATGGTGAAATAGAGGAGGAAGTTTATGTTAAGCAACCTCTCGGCTTTGTCAATCCTAAGAAACTTAATCATGTTTACAAACTTCACAAAGCTCTTTATGGTCTTAAACAAGCTTCTAGAGCGTGGTATAAATGCTTGACCAAGTTCCTTATTGAAAAAGGCTTTGAAATTGGAAAAATTGATTCTACTCTTTTTACTAAAAGGGTTAATGGAGAACTATTTGTATGCCAAATCTATGTTGATGATATTATATGGGTCTTTTACATCTGTGTCCCTAACTCGAACCACCTAATCAGATATACCCCTAATTCGAAAGCCTGCTCAAAAATGCCCCTCCGCCGTTATGTGCACTTATAAAAATGCCCTTCCGCTCCGTTACCGTCCGGTCAAAGGCCTTTGACCGTAAACGGGACATTTTCTGGACATTTCTGCCCCTCCCTCCATGTGTCACTTACGTGTGGGACCCACTCAAACAAAAATAAAAAGAAAAGGCTCTATCTCTCCTCTCTCTGCCTATCTCATCTACATGTAGGACCCACCCTAAAAAAATCTTTCCTGTCTCTCTCTCTCAACTCTGGCGGGGGCGCACGCAACTAGCAGTAGCCTCGCCGGGGTGAGGTGCTGCACGGCTCCGGCCCCTTATGACCTCCTCGATTCGGTCCACGCCCCCCCCCCCCCCCCCGCGCACCCTCTTTTCTCTCTGCCACGCGACAAAGACATGGTCTGTGGGAATCATGGCCGTCCGCCCCGGTGATGTTCGTCATGCAGGTGGCCAACGGGAACCCCACGACCCATAGCCTTGTCCAAGGGATCCGCCTGTTCGTCCTCGACTTCCACCGAATTAATTGAAGTATAACACCTCAAATTAGTGTGGTTGATGTTGTCTTCTCCCCCTCCGGTGATGCTTTGCCGCGCCTCGATCTCCTCTGCTACGCCGTCCCTATGCTCTATCTTGGTTGCCTCGTCGACATCTGGTGCTTCTAGACCCTGTGGACCCCTCGCTACGGAGCCCTTCATTCCTGAGCCACCGTGTCAGCACCTCGCTCCACCGTCCGCCGTGGACGACGAGGTCGTCGCTCTGGTGAATCCCAAGCCTCCTGGATCATGCCTTCATCAAATAAGTGAGCCACTTATGTGTTTGCTCACGTTCTTTAGTCCCCTCCCCCTCTATAGCTTGCCCGTGCCTAGCGCCTTCCGCCATTGCCACGGGACCTCGTCGCCGGCGAGCTTCCCGGCTGCTCTACAAACTCCAAGTGCCCTTGCGGACCACCCCATGACCCTGCCTTGCTCCAGGACCGTTCACAGCTCGCCCTAGCGTGCTCTCGAGCAGTCCCGAGTCAACCCCGGAGCATCCATGCTCGCCGGAGTTCAAGCTCCGTCGTGTAGATGAGAGGAGGGCCCGCCCCTAAAATAAATAAGTGAGTACCATTTCAGAAAACAATAAAACAATGACATGTGGGCCCCATGTGAAATTGATTTTTTTCTTTTCGGTCCCACGTGTAAGTGAGACGACAGAGAGAGCTTTTTATTTTTATTTTTCTTTGAGTGGGTCCCACGCGTAAGTGACACATGGAGGGAGGGGCAGAAATGTCCAGAAAACATCCCGTTGACGGTCAAAGGCCTTTGACCGAATGGTAACGGAGCGGAAGGGCATTTCTATAAGTGCACATAACGGCGGAGGGGCATTTTGAGCAGGGTTTCGAATTAGGGGTATATCTGATTAGGTGGTTCGAGTTAGGGACAGAAATGCAAATGGCCCATATTATATTTGGTTCAACTAACCCTCATTTTAGTGAAAAGTTTGGAAAGCTAATGTCCAAGAAGTTTGAGATGTCGATGATGAGTGAACTCAAATTCTTTCTCGGTTTGCAAATCAAGCAAACTGAGGAAGGTACCTTTGTCTCCCAAACAAAGTACACCAAGGACTTATTCAAGAAGTTCAATATGCAAGAATGCAAAGGTATGACTACACCCATGCCTACTAGTGGACATCTTGATTTGACCAAAGATGGTGAACCGGTTGATCAAAAGGTTTACCGCTCCATGATTGGTTCATTGTTATATCTATGTGCTTCACGTCTCGATATTATGCTAAGTGTGTGCATGTGTGCACGATATCAAGCCGCTCCTAAAGAATGTCATCTTAAGGCCATGAAAAGGATAGTGAGATACTTAATCCATACACCAAACTTTGACATTTGGTATCCTAAGAGGGCCTCTTTTAATCTTGTTGGCTACTACGACTCGGACTATGCCGGTGACAAGGTTTATAGAAAGTCCACTTCGGGTACTTGTCAATTTCTTGGTAGATCTCTTGTGTCTTGGTCCTCCAAGAAACAAAACTCGGTATCCTTATCCACCGCCGAAGCGGGATACATTGCCGCTGGTTCATGTTGTGCTCAATTACTTTGGATGACCCAAACTTTTAAAGATTATGGGATATATGTGAAACATGTTCCATTGCTTTGTGACAATGAAAGTGCTATCAATATTTCTCACAATCCCGTGCAACACTCTCGAACTAAGCATATTGAAGTTCGTCATCATTTCATTCGAGATCACATTGCCAAAGGGGACATTAATCTTAAGCATGTTCGCACCGATAAGCAATTAGTGGATATATTCACCAAACCGCTTGATGAGAAAGTGTTTTGCAGGTTAAGAGGTGAATTGAACATCATTGATGCTTCAAACTTTGAGTAGGAACTCCATTCGGATACATGCAAGACATGAGCCTATGACTAATCCTTGATATTTCTCTTATGATGATAATATTATGTCTTGGATATATTTGCACCTTGCATGTTATCTAACCCTTGTAGGTACTTGGATGAATCTAAATCTATGAGATTGCAACTCACTCACATCTTGAGCAATCTCTACATCACCAAGTCTCTACACAATGGTGGTTGAAGACGAGGAAGCACAAAACCATTCAAACATATCCTTTGACAAATTCTATATTGAGTTTCATAATTGTCATTTTGGATACACAAGTGCTCTTCCTTGCAAAAACTAACCCATGTAGGTAGATGAACTCAATTTCCAAGTGGTGCTCCCAACTCTTGATGAGCTACATCAACCTTGAGCAACCCACACAAGTTCAACTACATGATCATGATCAACACAACCACCCAAGGTATGTTATTCAATCTTAGAGAAGCTTTAGTCCAAGTCATGAGTCAAATCAACTCAACAAGATGTGAATACATCAAAATGCTTAAACGAAAAATGGTAACCCCATTTTGAGCTTAAACAATGAGTATGACCTATGATCAAGTGATCTCACTTGACTCCTAAGTCAATATACTCTAACATAGGTGACTTTGTCGCTGACCAATTCTAGGTGAAGTTCTCTTGTGTTCTTTTCTGTGCTCTTGCATTTTTCTCATGCACATTTGTTTCCCCTTTCAAAAAAAACTTCATCTAGATTTCTTTTCTGTTTCTTTTTGTTCTGCATTCCCTATATCCAATTCATTGCAAATCTTTCAGTTAATTCCTTGCAAATCCTTGTGAGATCTTACTTGTCTAGTGAGCTGAGGTGACAAGTGTTTTCTCTATGATGAACTCGGTCACACCGGTATGTTGCCTTCGGTCCAACCGAAATTGCTCGGTGCAACCAAAGCAAACAACTCGGCGCCACCGATTTCACTACAGGAAAGACACCTTGCCACTTGTTCCTGCATTCTTTTTGATCCAGCTCCACTCAATGATCCTTGTCCTCTACCAGCATCACATTCGACTTCCTTCTTTGTTCTGTGACTCAAGGACAAACCCATTTGTGACAAAAATCCAGAAGAACCCTTCTTGGAAATTGATGTCAAAGGGGGAGAGAGAGATCACATCAAAGCTTAATCATTTATATAGGGGGAGAGAATACTCAGGAGGAGAGAGAAAGACCCTAGATGTTTGGTGTTCAAGAGTAGAGAAGTCACATGTCTTTAAGAGGGGAAGGACATGTTCATATTTGATTGCTTGCATTAGCTCTATTTCTTTTCTTTGCTCCAATTTCCTATTCCCTATCTTCTCCCAGTATCCCATGCTAGATTCAGGGGGAGCAAGACATCTAAGGGAACAAAATCCTGGAATTCATTGCACATCTTTACCTTTGGGGACATGTCTATATACAATGGGGTACTCAGTACTCACTCTCTACATGTCATCCCAGTCTTGGTACTCTTGTGTTTTATTTTGTTTGCTCTGGTAAGTAGGTGTATATGTGTTATCTAACCTTGTTTACGCAGGTTCATTCCTTCCTAAGCCAACTCAAGACCACAAGGTAAGTATATGCATCACAGTCATGTGTATGAGGATTTCTTGCTGATGTACATATTGTTTACAAGAAGGACTCATGAACATGAAGGTACATTTTCCATATTCACACCATTTTCTCTGATGCATATAGCCAAGATACATGTAACACATTGCTTACTCTGTCATGCTTATGCATTCACATGCTCCTATATTCCATATTTACATGATTGCATACATGTAGGGGGAGCCTATGCATGCTACATGTCTTTCCAAAGCTTTACTTGTTATTCTCTATATCCTTATCTAAAGCTTTGATCTATGTTGTCATCAATTACCAAAAAGGGGGAGATTGAAAGCACAAGTGCTCCCTGGGTGATTTTGGTAATTAATGTCAACATATCTCTTGTTGGACTAATACTTTTACCTAGTATGTTTCAGATAAGTTCAACAATGGAGTGGCATGGACTAGAGGATGTGGAACCCCTTCAGGATGCTAAGGACAAAGGATTGGCTCAAGCTCAAAGCACAAGACTCTACATTTTACTTTTAGTAATCCAAGATCACATTGAGTCCATAGGAAAGCCAATACTATTAAGAGGGGATGAGGTGTTGCTTAATTGCTTTCTTGCTCAAAGTGCTTAGTGATATGCTACAAAGCCCTCAACCACTTTCTCACATCCACATATGTCCCAAACCATCTATCCGGCGCCACCGAGTTCTGTTGACATAGCCACAGCCAGAAACCCTAGTCTTTTCGGTCTCACCGATAGGGATCTCGGTCTCACCGAGATGGGATTGTAATCTCTCTATTGCCCTTCATAACATTTCGGTCAAACCGAGATAAGCGATCAGTCCTATCGAGATTGCAATGCAATATCTCTATTCCGCTTCGTAACATTTCGGTCCAACCGAGATGAGCGAATCGGTCCTATCGAGTTTGCCTGACCAACCCTCTCTGTGTCTATTACCAAAATCGGTCCCACCGAGTTTGTGTAATCGGTCTCACCAAGATTACGTTATGCCCTAACCTAACCATATCGGTCTCACCGAGTCGGCTTGTTGTTCCCACCGAAACTCCTAACGGTCACATTATTTACTAAATCGGTCCGACTGAGTTTCACAATTCGGTCCCACCGTGTTTGGTAAGTTGTGTGTAACAGTTAGATTATGTCTGGAGGCTATAAATACCCCTGTTGGAAATATGCCCTAGAGGCAATAATAAAAGCATTATTATTATATTTCCTTGTTCATGATAATTGTCTTTATTCATGCTATAATTGTGTTATCCGGAAATCGTAATACATGTGTGAATAACATACACCAACATGTCCCTAGTGAGCCTCTAGTTGACTAGCTCGTTGATCAACAAATAGTCATGGTTTCCTGACTATGGACACTGGATGTCATTGATAACAAGATCACATCATTGGGAGAATGATGTGATGGACAAGACCCAATCCTAAACATAGCACAAGATCGTATAGTTCGTTTGCTAGAGTTTTCCAATGTCAAAGTATCTTTTCCTTAGACCATGAGATCGTGTAACTCCCGGATTCGTAGGAGTGCTTTGGGTATGCCAAACGTCACAACGTAACTGGGTGACTATAAAGGTAGACTACGGGTATCTCCGAAAGTGTCTGTTGGGTGACATGGATCAAGACTGGGATTTGTCACTCCGTATGACGGAGAGGTATCACTGGGCCCACTCGGTAATGCATCATCATAATGAGCTCAGAGTGACCAAGTGTCTGGTCACGGGATCATGCATTACGGTACGAGTAAAGTGACTTGCCGGTAACGAGATTGAATGAGGTATTGGGATACTGACGATCGAATCTCGGGCAAGTAACATATCGATAGACAAAGGGAATAGCGTACGGGATTGATTGAATCCTCGACATCGTGGTTCATCCGATGAGATCATCGTGGAGCATGTGGGAGCCAACATGGGTATCCAGATCCCGCTGTTGGTTATTGACCGGAGAGTCGTCTCGGTCATGTCTGCTTGTTTCCCGAACCCGTAGGGTCTACACACTTAAGGTTCAGTGACGCTAGGGTTATGAAGATATGTATATGCAGAAACCCGAATGTTGTTCGGAGTCCCGGATGAGATCCCGGACGTCACGAGGAGTTCCGGAATGGTCCGGAGGTAAAGAATTATATATAGGAAGTGCTATTTCGGGCATCGGGACAAGTTTCGGGGTTATCGGTATTGTACCGGGACCACCGGAAGGGTCCCGGGGGTCCACCGGGTGGGGCCACCTGTCCCGGGGGGCCACATGGGCTGTAGGGGGTGCGCCTTGGCCTAGATGGGCCAAGGGCACCAGCCCCTATAGGCCCATGCGCCTAGGGTTTCCACCATGGAAGAGTCCATGTGGTGGAAGGCACCCCTAGGTGCCTTGGGGGGGAGGGAAACCTCCCCTTGGCCGCCGCCCCCCCTAGTAGATCTCATCTACTAGGGCCGGCGCCCCCCTGGCACCCCTATATATAGTGGGGGGGAGAGGAGGGATTTCACACCAGCCCCTGGCGCCTCCATCTCCCCCCGTTACGTCTCTCCCTCGTAGTCTCGGCGAAGCCCTGCTGCTGTGACGCCCTGCATCCACCACCACGCCGTCGTGCTGCTGGATCTTCATCTACCTCTCCTTCCCCCTTGCTGGATCAAGAAGGAGGAGACGTCTCCCGTCCCGTACGTGTGTTGAACGCGGAGGTGCCGTCCGTTCGGCGCTGGTCATTGGTGATTTGAATCACGTCGAGTACAACTACATCATCACCGTTCTTTTGAACGCTTCCGTGCGCGATCTACAAAGGTATGTAGATGCATCTAATCACTCGTTGCTAGATGAACTCCTAGATGATCTTGGTGAAACGAGTAGGAAAATTTTTGTTTTCTGCAACGTTCCCCAACAGTGGCATCATGAGCTAGGTCTATGCGTAGTTCTTCTTGCGCGAGTAGAACACAATTTGTTGTGGGCGTAGATTTGTCAACTTTCTTGCCGTTACTAGTCCTTTCTTGCTTCAGCGGTATTGTGGGATGAAGCGGCCCGGACCAACCTTACACGTACGCTTACGTGAGACCGGTTCCACCGACTAACATGCACTAGTTGCATAAGGTGGCTGGCGGGTGTCTGTCTCTCCTACTTTAGTTGGAGCGGAATCGATGAACAGGGTCCTTATGAAGGGTAAATAGAAGTTGACAAATCACGTTGTGGCTTTAACGTAGGTAAGAAAACGTTCTTGCTAGAACCCTAATTCAGCCACGTAAAACTTGCAACAACAATTAGAGGACGTCTAACTTGTTTTTGCAGCAAGTGGTTTGTGATATGATATGGCCAAAGTTGTGATGAATGATGAATGATCTATATGTGATGTATGAGATGTTCATGCTATTGTAATAGGATTCACGACTTGCATGTCGATGAGTATGACAACCGGCAGGAGCCATAGGAGTTGTCTTTATTCTTTTTATGACCTGCGTGTCATCGAGAAACGCCATGTAAATTACTTTACTTTATTGCTAAACGCGTTAGCCATAGTAGTAGAAGTAATAGTTGGCGAGCAACTTCATGGAGACACGATGATGGAGATCATGATGATGGAGATCATGGTGTCAAGCCGGTGACAAGATGATCATGGAGCCCCAAGATGGAGATCAAAGGAGCTATGTGATATTGGCCATATCATGTCACGTTTATTATTTGATTGCATGTGATGTTTATCATGTTTTGCATCTTGTTTACTTAGAACGACGGTAGTAAATAAGATGATCCCTCACAATAAATTCAAGAAGTGTTCCCCCTAACTGTGCACCGTTGCGACAGTTCGCTGTTTCAAAACACCACGTGATGATCGGGTGTTTTATTCAGACGTTCACATACAACGGGTGTAAGACAGATTTACACATGCAAACACTTAGGTTAACTTGACGAGCCTAGCATGTACAGACATGGCCTCGGAACACAGAAGACCGAAAGGTCGAGCATGAGTCGTATAGAAGATACGATCAACATGAAGATGTTCACCGACGTTGACTAGTCCGTCTCACGTGATGATCGGACACGGTCTAGTTAAACTCGGATCATGTAATACTTAGATGACTGGAGGGATGTCTAATCTAAGTGGGAGTTCATTAATAATTTGATTAGTTGAACTTAATTATCATGAACTTAGTCTAAATATTTTACAATATGTCTTGTAGATTAAATGGCCAACGTAGTCCTCAACTTCAACGCGTTCCTAGAGAAAACCAAGCTGAAAGACGATGGCAGCAACTATACGGACTGGGTCCGGAACCTGAGGATCATCCTCATAGCTGCCAAGAAAGATTATGTCCTACAAGCACCGCTTGGTGACGCACCCGTTCTCCCTGCAGAACAAGATGTTATGAACGCTTGGCAGGCACGTTCCGATGACTACTCCCTCGTTCAGTGCGGCATGCTTTACAGCCTAGAGCCGGGGCTCCAAAAGCGTTTTGAGAGACATGGAGCATATGAGATGTTCGAAGAGCTGAAAATGGTTTTCCAAGCTCATGCCCGGGTCGAGAGATATGAAGTCTCCGACAAATTCTTCAGCTGTAAGATGGAGGAAAACAGTTCTGTCAGTGAGCACATACTCACTATGTCTGGGTTGCATAACCGCTTGACTCAGCTGGGAGTTAATCTCCCGGATGATGCGGTCATTGACAGAATCCTCCAGTCGCTTCCACCAAGCTACAAGAGCTTTGTGATGAACTTCAATATGCAGGGGATGGAAAAGACCATTCCTGAAGTATTTGCTATGCTGAAATCAGCAGAGGTAGAAGTCAGGAAGGAACATCAAGTGTTGATGGTCAATAAAACCACTAAGTTCAAGAAAGGCAAGGGTAAAAAGAACTTCAAGAAGGACGGCAAGGAGGTTGCCGCGCCCGGCAAGCAAGCTGCCGGGAAGAAGCCAAAGAATGGACCCAAGCCCGAGACTGAGTGCTTTTATTGCAAGGGAAGCGGTCACTGGAAGCGGAACTGCCCTAAGTACTTAGCGGATAAGAAGGCCGGCAAAACAAAAGGTATATGTGATATACATGTAATTGATGTGTACCTTACTAGTGCCCGTAGTAGCTCCTGGGTATTTGATACCGGTGCAGTTGCTCACATTTGTAACTCAAAGCAGGGGCTGCGGAATAAGCGGAAACTGGCAAAGGACGAGGTGACGATGCGCGTCGGGAATGGTTCCAAGGTCAATGTGGTCGCCGTCGGCACGCTACCTCTGCATCTCCCTTCGGGATTAGTTTTAAACCTTAATAATTGTTATTTAGTGCCAGCTTTGAGCATGAACATTGTATCAGGATCTCGTTTAATTCGAGATGGCTACTCTTTTAAATCTGAGAATAATGGTTGTTCCATTTTTATGAGAGATATGTTTTATGGTCATGCTCCTATGGTGAATGGTTTATTCTTTATGAATCTCGAACGTGATGCTACACATGTTCATAATGTGAGTACCAAAAGAAGTAAGGTTGATAATGATAGTCCCACATACTTGTGGCACTGCCGCCTTGGTCACATAGGTGTCAAACGCATGAAGAAGCTCCATGCTGATGGACTTTTAGAGTCTCTTGATTATGAATCATTTGACACGTGCGAACCATGCCTTATGGGTAAAATGACCAAGACTCCGTTCTCAGGAACAATGGAGCGAGCAACCAACTTATTGGAAATCATACATACTGATGTGTGCGGTCCAATGAGTGTTGAGGCTCGCGGTGGCTATCGTTATGTTCTCACCCTCACTGATGATTTAAGTAGGTATGGGTATATCTACTTAATGAAACACAAGTCTGAAACCTTTGAAAAGTTCAAGGAATTTCAGAGTGAGGTTGAAAATCAACGTGACAGGAAAATCAAGTTTCTACGATCAGATCGTGGAGGAGAATACTTGAGTCACGAGTTTGGCACACACTTAAGAAAATGTGGAATAGTTTCACAACTCACGCCGCCTGGAACACCTCAGCATAATGGTGTGTCCGAACGTCGTAATCGCACTCTATTAGATATGGTGCGATCTATGATGTCTCTTACCGATTTACCGCTATCCTTTTGGGGCTATGCTTTAGAGACTGCCGCGTTCACTTTAAATAGGGCTCCGTCGAAATCCGTTGAGACGACACCGTATGAATTATGGTTTGGGAAGAAACCTAAGCTGTCGTTTCTAAAAGTTTGGGGATGCGATGCTTATGTCAAGAAACTTCAACCTGAAAAGCTCGAACCCAAGTCGGAAAAATGCGTCTTCATAGGATACCCAAAAGAAACTATTGGGTACACCTTCTACCTCAGATCCGAAGGCAAGATCTTTGTTGCCAAGAATGGGTCCTTTCTGGAGAAAGAGTTTCTCTCGAAAGAAGTAAGTGGGAGGAAAGTAGAGCTTGATGAAGTATTACCTCTTGAACCGGAAAATGGCGCAACTCAAGAAAATGTTCCTGAGGTGCCTGCACCGACTAGAGAGGAAGTTAATGACAATGATCAAGATACTTCTGATCAAGCCCCTACTGAAATTCGAAGGTCCACAAGGACACGTTCCGCACCAGAGTGGTACGGCAACCCTGTCTTGGAAATCATGCTGTTAGACAACGGTGAACCTTCGAACTATGAAGAAGCGATGGCGGGCCCGGATTCCGACAAATGGCTAGAAGCCATGAAATCCGAGATAGGATCCATGTATGAAAACAAAGTATGGACTTTGACTGACTTGCCCGTTGAGCGGCGAGCCATAGAAAATAAATGGATCTTTAAGAGGAAGACAGACGCGGATGGTAATGTGACCATCTATAAAGCTCGGCTTGTCGCTAAGGGTTATCGACAAGTTCAAGGGGTTGACTACGATGAGACTTTCTCACCGGTAGCGAAGCTGAAGTCCGTCCGAATCATGTTAGCAATTGCCGCATTCTATGATTACGAAATATGGCAAATGGACGTCAAAACGGCATTCCTTAATGGTTTCCTTAAGGAAGAATTGTATATGATGCAGCCGGAAGGTTTTGTCGATCCTAAGAATGCTGACAAAGTGTGCAAGCTCCAACGCTCGATTTATGGGCTGGTGCAAGCATCTCGGAGTTGGAACATTCGCTTTGATGAGATGATCAAAGCGTTTGGGTTTACACAGACTTATGGAGAAGCCTGCGTTTACAAGAAAGTGAGTGGGAGCTCTGTAGCATTTCTCATATTATATGTAGATGACATACTTTTGATGGGAAATGATATAGAACTCTTGGACAGCATCAAGGCCTACTTGAATAAAAGTTTTTCAATGAAGGACCTTGGAGAAGCTGCTTATATATTAGGCATCAAAATCTATAGAGATAGATCGAGACGCCTCATAGGTCTTTCACAAAGCACATACCTTGATAAGATATTGAAGAAGTTCAATATGGATCAATCCAAGAAGGGGTTCTTGCCTGTGTTACAAGGTATGAAATTGAGCTCAGCTCAATGTCCGACCACGGCAGAAGATATAGAAGAGATGAGCGTCATCCCCTATGCCTCAGCCATAGGTTCTATTATGTATGCCATGCTGTGTACCAGACCTGATGTTAACCTTGCCGTCAGTTTGGTAGGAAGGTACCAAAGTAATCCCGGCAAGGAACACTGGACAGCGGTCAAGAATATCCTGAAGTACCTGAAAAGGACTAAGGAAATGTTTCTCGTTTATGGAGGTGACGAAGAGCTCGTCGTAAAGGGTTACGTCGACGCTAGCTTCGACACAGATCTGGATGACTCTAAGTCACAAACCGGATACGTGTATATTTTGAATGGTGGGGCAGTAAGCTGGTGCAGTTGCAAGCAAAGCGTCGTGGCGGGATCTACATGTGAAGCGGAGTACATGGCAGCCTCGGAGGCAGCACATGAAGCAATATGGGTGAAGGAGTTCATCACCGACCTAGGAGTCATACCCAATGCGTCGGGGCCGATCAAGCTCTTCTGTGACAACACTGGAGCTATTGCACTTGCCAAGGAGCCCAGGTTTCACAAGAAGACAAGGCACATCAAGCGTCGCTTCAACTCCATTCGTGAAAATGTTCAAGATGGAGACATAGAGATTTGTAAAGTACATACGGACCTGAATATAGCAGATCCGTTGACTAAACCTCTCCCTAGAGCAAAACATGATCAACACCAGAATTCCATGGGTGTTCGATTCATCACAATGTAACTAGATTATTGACTCTAGTGCAAGTGGGAGACTGTTGGAAATATGCCCTAGAGGCAATAATAAAAGCATTATTATTATATTTCCTTGTTCATGATAATTGTCTTTATTCATGCTATAATTGTGTTATCCGGAAATCGTAATACATGTGTGAATAACAGACACCAACATGTCCCTAGTGAGCCTCTAGTTGACTAGCTCGTTGATCAACAGATAGTCATGGTTTCCTGACTATGGACACTGGATGTCATTGATAACGAGATCACATCATTGGGAGAATGATGTGATGGACAAGACCCAATCCTAAACATAGCACAAGATCGTATAGTTCGTTTGCTAGAGTTTTCCAATGTCAAAGTATCTTTTCCTTAGACCATGAGATCGTGTAACTCCCGGATACCGTAGGAGTGCTTTGGGTATGCCAAACGTCACAACGTAACTGGGTGACTATAAAGGTAGACTACGGGTATCTCCGAAAGTGTCTGTTGGGTGACATGGATCAAGACTGGGATTTGTCACTCCGTATGACGGAGAGGTATCACTGGGCCCACTCGGTAATGCATCATCATAATGAGCTCAGAGTGACCAAGTGTCTGGTCACGGGATCATGCATTACGGTACGAGTAAAGTGACTTGCCGGTAACGAGATTGAACGAGGTATTGGGATACTGACGATCGAATCTCGGGCAAGTAACATATCGATAGACAAAGGGAATAGCGTACGGGATTGATTGAATCCTCGACATCGTGGTTCATCCGATGAGATCATCGTGGAGCATGTGGGAGCCAACATGGGTATCCAGATCCCGCTGTTGGTTATTGACCGGAGAGTCGTCTCGGTCATGTCTGCTTGTCTCCCGAACCCGTAGGGTCTACACACTTAAGGTTCGGTGACGCTAGGGTTATGAAGATATGTATATGCAGAAACCCGAATGTTGTTCGGAGTCCCGGATGAGATCCCGGATGTCACGAGGAGTTCCGGAATGGTCCGGAGGTAAAGAATTATATATAGGAAGTGCTATTTCGGGCATCGGGACAAGTTTCGGGGTTATCGGTATTGTACCGGGACCACCGGAAGGGTCCCGGGGGTCCACCGGGTGGGGCCACCTGTCCCGGGGGGCCACATGGGCTGTAGGGGGTGCGCCTTGGCCTAGATGGGCCAAGGGCACCAGCCCCTATAGGCCCATGCGCCTAGGGTTTCCACCATGGAAGAGTCCATGTGGTGGAAGGCACCCCTAGGTGCCTTGGGGGGGAGGGAAACCTCCCCTTGGCCGCCGCCCCCCTAGTAGATCTCATCTACTAGGGCCGGCGCCCCCCCTTGGCACCCCTATATATAGTGGGGGGGAGAGGAGGGATTTCACACCAGCCCCTGGCGCCTCCATCTCCCCCCGTTACGTCTCTCCCTCGTAGTCTCGGCGAAGCCCTGCTGCTGTGACGCCCTGCATCCACCACCACGCCGTCGTGCTGCTGGATCTTCATCTACCTCTCCTTCCCCCTTGCTGGATCAAGAAGGAGGAGACGTCTCCCGTCCCGTACGTGTGTTGAACGCGGAGGTGCCGTCCGTTCGGCGCTGGTCATCGGTGATTTGAATCACGTCGAGTACGACTACATCATCACCGTTCTTTTGAACGCTTCCGTGCGCGATCTACAAAGGTATGTAGATGCATCTAATCACTCGTTGCTAGATGAACTCCTAGATGATCTTGGTGAAACGAGTAGGAAAATTTTTGTTTTCTGCAACGTTCCCCAACAACCCCTCCACCCACTCTTCATTCATGGAGAGAGCCATCAGAACATGCCTACACTTCCAACATACATTTTCTAAGAGAGAACCACCTACACTTGTGTTGAGGTCAAGATATTCCATTCCTACCACATGAATCTTGATCTCTAGCCTTCCCCAAGTTGCTTTCCACTCAAATCTTCTTTCCACCAAATCCAAATCCTGTGAGAGAGAGTTGAGGGTTGGGTAGACTATCATTTGAAGCACAAGAGCAAGGATTTCATGATCAACACACCATTTGTTACTTCTTGGAGATTTGTGTCTCCTAGATTGGCTAGTTGTTACTTGGGAGCCTCCGCCAAGATTGTGGAGTTGAACCAAGGAGTTTGTAAGGGCAAGGAGATCGCCTACTTCGTGAAGATCTGCCCTAGTGAGGCAAGTCCTTCGTGGGTGACGACCATGGTGGGATAGAAAAGGTTGCTTCTTTGTGGACCCTTCGTGGGTGGAGCCCTCCTTGGACTCGCGCAACCATTACCCTTCGTGTGTTGAAGTCTCCATCAACGTGGATGTACGATAGCACCACCTATCGGAACCACGGCTCAAAAATCTCCGTGTCTCCAAATTGCGTTTGCACACTCCAATCCCATCCCTTTACATTCTTGCAATTTGCATGCTTTACTTTCCGCTGCTCATATACTCTTTGCATGCTTGCTTGATATGTATTGTGAATGTTAAACTTGTGCCAAAACTCCACTTCAACTTAAAGAAACTAAAAGCTTCAACTTTTCTTGCTTAGAGTCTATTCACCCCCCTCTAGACACCTCTTCTCGATCCTTTCACCTTCGTCTTGATTGGTCTATTTCTCTGAAAAATTTCTTGGGCAGGTGGGCAACACACGAGGATGCACCACACGAAGTTCGTCTGCCTGCAATCGTCATTAGCTTGCTCTTCTAGCCTGCCATTCTGTTCTTGATACGATCTAATATGAACCGAAGGTGCCTGTAGATTGATGTCATCACATCTACTGGACCTACTAGTATAGTGTGTCAAGTTGCGTTCATGTCTCTAGATTGATGTCATCACATCTACTGGACCTACTGGTGTAGTGTGTCAAGTTGCGTTGATGTCTCGGAACTCTTTGGTAGATTTATGGTACCTATGATCCAAGAAAGATCTACAACATACAACATGATACACTTCATCAACAAGGCTTGTTTTGTTATAGAGCCAAACCTTTGTTCGTAAGAGAAACAACAATCTCCAAAGAATTATTGTGTACATGAAATTCTAAAACCCATTGGCTTTGCAATTTGAAAGCACATAAACAACAATTATAAAAGCTGAAACACCAAGAAGGTAATGCTTTATCCGTGGCAGCACTTAATAAGCTTTCTTTTGAACAAATGGTAGCAACCGAGCAGATGGGCGGCGAAAATGTCAGCCGCCGCACCACGTAGTAGGAACCCAATGTACCGATAGCACCAACAACATCCTCACAGCCGACCAGAAAAAAAATCCACCCCCAATAAGGCCACCCACCAAAGAACTAAACCCCCAACCTACAACCATTGTGAAATCCTAGCCAAAATACACACCGCACACCAACAATGGCAACCAAGACAACATGCCCATTCCATCAGTGCCCACACAAACACTCAAAAAAACCACAACCACCACTTTAGTCACACAAAATCCAACACTATCGCCCTAACCCTAAAACCCCACTCAGCGAACCGAATCCCACTGGCGTCAGGCCACTCGCCAAAGCACCACCACCTACTATAACAAAGAACAAACTAAAAAGTAGGGGAATAGAAAGATAGGTTGCCAGCACGAGGCCAATACGATGGATGATGGAAGCACAATGTCATAGTGAACCAAGGAGGGCGATGAACTCCCCCAATGCCAACGACCATGGTGGGTAAGGAGCTCCTCCAATTGCAACAAGCAAGCCAAGTCGTACCGGCCACACCACCACAAGTGCTCCCTTCAACCAATCCAGCTACTCCCAGATCCCCACCCTCCTATCTCCACATGCGCCAAGAATACCCAGTTAAGGAATCTCTAATGCAAACCTCTAAAATGGACATGTTATTTGTCCACGGGCGGATATTGATACGGGAGTCAGCCATACAACCGTGACCGCATACATTTTGAAGCTAAGTTGAACAAACCGAATGACTTTCATGCAAACTGGATCTTTTTCATCTAAACCAAACCAAAATCAATACATTTTTAACATATTTCAACTAAAGTATAACACACTAGGCCTTTTTTAACCTAGTCTAAATGATTGCCGGCCGCAACGCCGTCCATGTCCCACGACATATCTTCCCCATGTCCTTTGTTGTGAATGAGGACCTGGCAGATCAACATGAAGAGACTGAAGCTGTCAAGGGGTGCGTAGCATATCAACATGAAGAGTCTGAACCTGCCAAGGAGTCCCTAGCAGAGTTTCATGAGGAGGCAGGAACTAGCACAGAGGCCGTGTACGAGCAGCATGAAGAGCCTGAACCTGGCTAGGAGGCCCTGCCAGATCAGCTAGAAGACCTTGAAGTTGTCAACAAGGCCATGGCCGAGCAGCATGAAGAGCCTGAAGGTTGCAAGGATCAAATGTCCGGGCGACAAGGAGACCTTGAAGTTGTCAAGAAGGCCCTAGCAAAGTAGCAGGAAGAACTTGAAGCTATCAAGATGACCCTCGTAGAGCAGCAGCAAGAACTTGAATATGCCAGGAAGGCCCTGCCAGTGCACAAGGATGAATTCGAAGGTTTCGAACTGGCCCTGGTAGAATACAATGAAGAAGTTGTAATGCCCTATTAGACCTGCAGGAAGAGCTAAAGCCGTCATCAAGTCAATTTGAGAGCAGCAGGATGCAGTTGAAGCTGACAAGTGTCATATTTTGTTGTGCGATACTTTGTTCCATGGTGCTTAATTGTAATGTCGCCAATTATGAATCAAAATGTTAGAGCAAAATAATGAAATTTATTCATTTTGGCAACAAATTTAAATATAAAACAAATTATCAGAGTCTACAAACTATGACAGATATGAATACCGTCACTAGCGTCACCCACCTCTGGTCCCACATGTAAGCAACCACGTAAGCAATTTATGGGCCCATATGTCAGCGGTGTTGGCCGGTCAAAACTGATGCCCGACTTATTACTAACGGGCACCATGAATGATAAAACCTCGGCAGGGCCCAGCTATATGTGCCATGTCAGTAGATTATTGGCCCGTATGTCAGAAACATTGACTGGTCAAACATGATTGATCCGTCGTTAGTGTCGGATATATCGTCACCGAAAACTACAACGAGGGACGGTTGTTAGTATACGATGACAGTTCTAGTGACCTTATTTGGCCGTTGCAGAAGATAGTCGGCGACATATATATTTTGGTTCATCATCTAAGATGCGATCTTGCACAACGATAAAAGTGGTGCCTTCAAGATTTATTTTATATGACGATGCTTCTATGATGGTGGGGTTAGCGGGCAGAAAATATCGCCGGAGTATTTTATGTAACGAAAGACGGTTATATGTGACACAAGTGAAACGTCGCAAAATAGAGCAATAGTGATGGCATAATTGGAGAATAGCATACTTATTTTCTAAATTTCATGATTGAGAAGAAATCATGAACTATATGCAAAATAATGATGGAGCAAGCATCACATATTAGGCAAAGCAGGTGACCTTCATCGGGATGCATGCGTACTAATCAAAAATTGTGTGTGCCTTAGGACCTACTATAGGAGGGCTCCTATGGGCACTGGCCGGTGGCCGACATCTTATCATGATATCATAGCATTTTTCTCTTGAGTTTTTAATTTACGTTTCCCTTTTCTTTCTTTTCCTTGTACAATAGGGGTGCTCTCGCCCTTCCTCTATCAATGAAAACGGAACTCTCCTATGTAGTTTCTATGCTGCATTTCCTGTGTGCATTTTTTTAACTTGATACATGAACTTAAATGCTAAGGTTGAATAGATGATATATGATAAAAGGATAGAAAAACGTACAACCTCAGCTTAGCTCCCTAAATCTGTTCCTTTTCTAGCTAATCATACCAGCTGAAGTGACTTTGGAACATCTATATAGAGCTACATGTAATATGTAAATATCTCAACATAGTGAGACAGAAAATTAGTGGCAAATGAAGTAATATCCATTTTTTCTTACGTTGTGACCACACCTGCAGCCTCATTGTTCAGAAATGGTGTTCAAAATAAATGAAAATGGATCATACTGTTACACAATAAATAGTTCAAAATACCAGAACTGAGCAATTGTTCTGTTTTATACCAACATTTCAGTTATCAGTAGCTTTTGGTGGAACATGTTGCAAATGACATCAATCCGTTACAATGTTGATTGGGTTAAGAAGATGTAGGTAGCGGTCTTCTTGGAGATGTGTGTGATGGTACCTGAGGGAGGTCGTTGAAGTGGCCATCCATGGCAGCCTCCTTCTGAGCGTCGACACATGACCTCATCCATTGGTGTCACACTGACGTGTACAAATTCCCCACAACCCATTTTATGCTCTTAGGGTGGTGGTTGTTGGGTTGATCTATCTGTGCTCGTCTGGCCTACCACTGTAGTACTCATCGCATGATGGAAATGATGCATGGATAGGAAGATGGTACGAGGGACATTGATTGGGTGTAGACTCTTCCCGCGACTGCCTCTCAACCGGATCTACCCCGAGGCACTCTCCTTGGGAACCTCCTCTGATGACGCACGGTGGTGATCGGATCAACCCTGAGGCGTGTCATTGTCTCAGTGGGTGTCAGCCCAGCGGTGCGGCAGTAGATCAGGGAACCCTCTCCCTGGTTGTGTGTTCTAAAAAAAGTTTGAGAGGGGAGCAAAACCTTTATACCGGTACAATGAAACATAACTTGGAGTGAGAGAAAAAAAGATCAGGGAACGCTCCTAGCTATAGACAGTCGACGTACATAATCTTTCTTGCTTCCTTCACACACGCATGTAAAAAAACTCAGAACTTTCCAAATCAAGGGTATCCCAAGATTAGGAAGGAAATCTTAATAAAGCGTACAAAGTCTTCTTCTTCCTCTTCTTCCCTAAAGCACGATTTCTCCTTCTATTCTTCCCCCAAACGAAGGCCTGGCACAAAACCGCGGTGAGCTCGTCTCCTGCTTTTCTTGCATCTGCTAGGGCTTTGTGTATCACCGATCGTCTCCCCATCAATTCTTTTCCAACTTACAGCGTAGAGACCATTAGTACTGGTGTACTGCATAGTAAATCACTATCAAAGCTGATCATGACGTCTGTGTTAGAGTTTATGTTTATCTCCACTTGTAATCTCAACCATATTCTATCTCTCGCTCTCTCCCGTAGTAGTTTGAATCTCCTTCCTGTAATCGACTGGATCAAGTCCTCTTCTTGTACGCCACGGCAGGGCTTCTGCCTCGATCAATAAAACCCAATGAGGCTCCCTTACGAGGGAGTAGGAACGCTTCCATAATTCTTACATGGTAATCAGAGCATCCTCTGCCATATACATCTAGCCACAAAATTCACACCTCAAACACGTCGGCGTCGTCATCATGTCCTCATCAACAGGAGTCATCCTCAACCTCGGCGCGCCTCCATCAAAGAAGCTTGTGGGAGGAAATTTCATCCTCTGGAAGGCGCAAGTCTTGCCTGCCCTGTGAGGAGCGCAGGTGACATGACTCTTGGACAATTCCGATGCCGCTCCACCCAAGACCGTGGAGATCACCAAGGCGGACAAGACTTCGCCCATGGAGCAAAACCCGCTGTATGGTCCATGGATCACCAAGGATCAACATGTCCTCTCATATTTGCTAAACTCTATGACACCAGAAATTATTGGACAGGTTGTTGGGAAGGAATCCACCTTCGAGCTATGGACAACCGTGACAACTATCTTCGCTTCCCAGTCATAGTCCAGGATCACAAACTTGAGGACTGCGATCACCACAACCAAGAAGGGCTCCATGTCAAGCTCTGCTTTCATGGCAAAGATGAAGAATCTTGCAGATGGGCTAGCTGCTGCTGGCCGTCCGATGTCAGATCCAGAGATGGTGGACTATATTCTGGCAGGACTAGACCATTGAGGGAGTCTTGGATTAGGGGGTCCTCCGACAGCCGGACTATATACTTTGGCCGAACTGTTGGACTGTGAAGATACAAGATTGAAGACTTCGTCCCGTGTCTGGGTGGGACTCTCCTTTGCGTGGAAGGCAAGCTTGGCAATTCGGATATGTAGATCTCCTTCTCTGTAACCGACTCTGTGTAACCCTAGCCCCCTCCGGTGTCTATATAAACCGGAGGGTTTAGTCCATAGGACAACAACAATCATAATCATAGGCTAACTTCTAGGGTTTAGCCTCTACGATCTCGTGGTAGATCAACTCTTGTAATACTCATATTATCAAGATCAATCAAGCAGGAAGTAGGGTATTACTTCCATCGAGAGGGCTCAAACCTGGGTAAACATTGTGTCCCCCGCCTCCTGTTACCATTAGCCTTGGACGCACAGTTCGGGACCCCCTACCCGAGATCCGCCGGTTTTGACACCGACATTAGTGCTTTCATTGAGAGTTCCACTGTGTCGTCACGATAAGGCTTGATGGATCCTTTAATCATCTGCAACGATGCGATCTAGGGTGAGGTTTTCCTCCCCAGACATTGATGAGGATACAGACCTGGGGTTGGGTCATGGGCCTGACCTATACATCCTACCCAAGGTCACTATCCAAGAAGGCAAGAAGGTCAAGAGACTCCGTGACACCCTCGGTCAAAGGTGTCAAGTGCAATCCACTCGATGCCATGTCACTCGGGAGTCTCCCTACCTACCGTCACTTGACTAACAAGAGAATCACTCGACCTCCGAAGACCAGGAGTCACTCAGCATACAACGGTCGTGCATTCATTCCGTAGTCTTTAAGGCCATTAATAACACTTAAGGCTGGTGTTACCAGTAACGCCAGCACTTTATGTACATTTAGTCCCTTGTAATGGAGGGCGGGAGAGGTCCTGGCGAACTCTATATAAGCCACCCTCCTTCTCTGGCACAAAGGTTGGCACCCCTTGTAATATCACTCACAGAATCCAATCGACCGCCTCCGGGCACCGAGACGTAGGGCTGTTACTTCCACCAAGAAGGGCCTGAACTCGTAAACTCCGTGTGTACACCTTCGCCATAGCTGAGATCTTGCCTTTCCATACCTACCCCCGTTTCTACTGTCAGACTTAGAACCACGACAGTTGGCACCCACCGTGGGGCAGGTGTCTTAGCGACTTATTGGTGAAGTTGTGTAAGTGCATCTAGTGCCCCTTAGTGATTTTGGTGTATTGAAGACTTATAGGTTAAGGGACTAATGCGTTTGTGAGTGTACACAGGTCTATAAGTCTATGAGGAGTTTGATATTTACAGAGAAATTCGACCCCTAAAAATGAAGTTCTTTAACTGAAGACTTTGATATTCTGAAGACTTTCTGAAGACTTTGAAAGTGAAGAAATTGGTGTGACCTTGAAGACTTGGTATTCATTTGTGGAACATGAAGCGTGAAGACTTTTGTTTTCGTAGTTTCATTTTCTCTTTCTTGAGTCATAGGAAACACCGTACTGTTAAAGGGGGTCGAGGAAATACTAAGGAAAAATTTCCATGTGATGCTCAACTCAAAATCCTACACCTACCAATCCCTTCGAGTGAAGCCTTTGGAAATCTCATACAGTTCAGTCACTTTCTTCAGTGACAGAGACGAAGTTCTTCTGGTCACTGATGAATTTGTTCTGACCGAGGAGTTAGGAATTCGTCAGTGCGAATTACCTACACAGTGAGGTACATGATAGCCCTGAGGAATTTGAGAGTCAAATTTCCGACCGTTGCTGTGCTGCGCGCCAGCTGTCCCAAAATATCTTATCCACCTAACGGTCATATCATTGAGGGGCATTTATGTCTTATCATGTCGGGCTGCTCCCTAGGCTATAAATAGCCGCCCCCTACAACCACTAGCTGGTTGGCTGCTCCGAGAGAACTTGACACTTGTCATTTGAGAGCAACCCATCCTCCGAGGACTTTGAGCGAAAATCATCGAGTGAGGAAAACCCAAAACCAAACCCCTACAAACACAAAGTGATTGAGCATCACTGAAGAAGTTGATCCTGCGTGTATTCGACGCTTGTTACCTTTGAAGACTGTGCTTCTTCCAGACGGTTAGGCGTCAAGGTCTAGAGCATCCAAGAGGAATTGTGGATCGCCGAGTGACCAAGTCTGTGAAGGTTTGGAAGTCGCCTGAAGACTTACCACGAGTGATTGGACAAGATCTGTGTGATCTTAGTTCAAGGAGAATACGGTGAGGACTGGGTGTCCTGAGCTGCGTGCTTAGCGACTGGGTGTCCGGGACTGTGTGTCCTTGAGTTTAAATATTCAGCCGCTCCAACCAGACGTACAACTGAGACAGCAGTTGGAACTGGTCTACCAAATCATTGTCTTCACCAACCTACTGGTTCTATTTCCTCAACCCTTTCATTTCCTCATTACTGTGTTGAGTGTTTGTTCATATCTGTGTTTGAAGACTTTGGCTGAAGACTTTCTTAATTTCCTCAGCTCAATTTCTTCAGTCTGTTTGTCTTCATCTTGTGTTATCCTGTGATTACGCTTTCTGTACTCTGTGCTTGTCTTCATTTCATCATGATGACCATGCTTGTATTCTGTTATGCTTACTTCTGAGTACTTATTCCGCTGCTAATAGTTCTTCGCTAAGGAATTTCCTCACCGGTAAATTCCTCAATGAAGAATTCATAAAAATCGCCTATTCACCCCCCTCTAGTCGACATAACGCACTTTCAATTGGTATCAGAGCAAGGTACTCCCTTGTTCTGTGTGATTTTGGTTTAACCGCCTGGAGTTTTAGTTATGTCGACCGCAGGTATGATCAAGGTCTCAGCTGGGTGTCCTACCTTTGATGGGACGGACTACCTCTACTGGAAAAACAAGATGCGAATGGATCTCGAGGCTATTGACAACGATCTTTGGTATGCTGTGGAAAATGGTGTTCCCTCTGTCTCACCCTCACTGAACGCTACCGATGTGAAGAGATTCAAGCAACTCGATTCTCAAGCGAAGAATATCATATGTGGCCATCTGAGTAAAGGACAGTATGGAAGAGTGAGTGCTTTGGAAACAGCTAAGCTTATCTGGGATAGGCTGTCCAAAGTGAATGAAGGAGTCTCAACTCAGCGTGACTCTCGAGTTGATGTTCTTCGGAATCTCTTCAACCGCTTCAAAAGACTCGACAATGAAAATGTCCAACAAACCTTTGATCGCCTCACTGACATCTCAAATGAGCTTCAAGCCCTCGGTGCCACTGACATCATTGACCATGAGGTGGTGAAGAAACTGTTGAGATCACTTGATTCCTCATTTGATACTCTTGGTCTGATGATACAAGAACGGGCTGACTACAAGTCTCTTGATCCTACCGATATCCTCGAAAGGCTAAATACTCACGAGTTCCAGCTTGCTGAAAAGAGAGATCTCTATGGTTTGAGCTATGGCAAACCACGTGCCCTGAAGGCCAAGGTTGTGTCTGAGTCTGAATGTGAGGACTCTGGTAGTAGCCTTGGTGATCCTGAAGAATTGAGCCAGGAGCTAGCACTGCTCGTGAAGAAATTCCAGAAGTTCTCAAGACGTGGTCGCTTTGGAAAATCCTCAAGAAGCAGTGATTGCTCATCAAGTGACTATAAGAGAAGGTTGTGCCACAAATGCAAGAAACCTGGTCATTATATTCAAGATTGTCCTCAGTGGGAAAAGGAACTGAAGAAGAAGAAATACAAGGATTACAGTTCTAATGATGCGAAGAAGAAGAAGAAATCGTCAAAATCTTCGTCATCAAAATCCTCGAAGTCTTCATCTCACAAGAAGAGCAGCTCCAAGAAGGCTCGGGCATTCATTGGCAAGGAAATGGACTCTGAAGATGAATCTGAGGAAAATGAGGAAGAGGAGGCGTCCGAAGAATCCGAATCTGGTGTGGCGAGTCTGGCCTTCGCTGCTGCTTTCATTAGCAAGTCCATCTTCAACACTGAAGAAACTGACCCCACCGACAAGCTTGATGAAGATAATGATGACTACGCTCCCACCTATTGCTTCATGGCAAAAGGTGCAAAGGATGATCAACCCAAAACCACTGAATGGGTCCTCGATAGTGGATGTACAAATCACATGACTGGTGACAAGAATCTTTTGATGGATGCTCCCTTATCACCATCACATCTGAAGCACATCATCTTTGCTGACAAAGGCAAAAGTCAGGTATTGGGTCTTGGTAAGGTTGCGATCTCTAAGGATAAACACATGGAAAAAGTCATGCTTGTTGAGTCCTTAGGATACAACCTCATGTCAGTCTCAATGCTTTGTGATCTTGATATGGTTGTTGTCTTTGGCAAGTATCGCTGTGTTGTGATTATGGAAGCTGACAATTCCAAAGTCTTCGAAGGCTTTAGGAGAGGAGATTTGTATATTGTTGATTTCTCTACAGGACCACAACCAGCCGTGTGTCTACTTGCAAAAGCTTCAGAAGGTTGGCTATGGCATCGACGACTTGGTCACGCAGGCATGAGGAATTTGCACACTCTTGCGAAGAAGAAGCATGTCATTGGCATTGAGAATGTCAAATTCCTCAAGGATCACTTATACGGAGCCTGTGAAGCTGGAAAAATGACCAAGGCCAAGCATCCAGCGAAGACTATCATGACCATTACTCGTCCATTCGAATTGCTTCACATGGACCTCTTCGGACCTAATCATTACTCAGCAGTCTTTAATGCTGCATCTCTATATGGTTTTGTCATTGTTGATGATTACTCTCGATATACATGGGTACACATTGTTACTTACAAACATGAAGTGCAGGAAGTCTTCAAACGATTTTCCTCGAGGGCTTCAACCAACTTTGGTGTGAAGATCAAGCACATCAGAAGTGACAATGGAACTGAGTTCAAGAATTCCGGCCTTGATGACTATCTTGATGAACTTGGTATTACTCATGAGTTATCTGCTCCTTATACTCCTCAGCAAAATGGCGCCGTGGAGCGCAAGAATAGAATTCTTGTTGAGATGGCTCGCACTATGCTTGATGAATACAAAATGCCTCATCGTTTTTGGATTGATGCAAATTATACTGCGTGCCACATCATCAACAGAGTATATCTTCACAAATTCTTCAAAAAGACGGCCTATGAACTCCTCACTCACAAGAAACCCAATGTGAGTTATTTCAAAGTCTTCGGTGCTAAATGTTGGATTAGAGATCCTCACCACAATTCTAAATTTGCACCGAAAGCACATGAAGGTTTTATGCTTGGTTACGGAAAGGACTCGCACACCTACAAAGTCTTCAACGTCGCTCTTCACAAGATTGTTGAAACTGTAGATGTGCGGTTCAATGAAACTAATGGCTCGCAAAGAGAGCACCTACCTTCTGTGTTAGATGAACCAACACCTGAGGATTCTATCAAGTTCAAGGCAACTGAGGATGTCATTCCTACTGAAGAATTTGCTGAAGAATTCATTCCAGTACGCGAAGAACGTCGAGCTGATGCACCTGAAGATAATGCTGAAGACAATGGTGCTGAGGAAAATGATCAAATACCCCGACGACAACCAGCTCATCCTCTTCGTTGCAAAAGAAGTACAAGTTGACAAGATCATCGATGACATTGAAGCGTTAGGTCCTCTCACACGCTCAAAAGCTTCACATTTATCTAACTTTTGTGGGCACTATGCTTTTGTCTCTATCACAGAGCCCACTAAGGTAGATGAAGCATTTTTGGAGTCGGAGTGGATTCAGGCTATGCAAGAAGAATTACATCAGTTCGAGCTCAACAATGTCTGGGAACTGGTCAAACGTCCAGATCCTCGCAAGCATAATATCATTGGCACAAAGTGGATCTACCACAACAAGCAAGATGAAAATGGCCTTGTGGTAAGGAATAAGGCACGACTGGTAGCTCAAGGTTACACACAGGTTGAAGGAATTGATTTCGATGAAACTTTTGCACCTGTTGCTAGACTTGAGGCTATTCGCATATTACTTGCTTATGCTAATCATCATGATATCATCTTATATCAAATGGATGTGAAAAGTGCATTCCTCAATGGTAAGCTTGAGGAAGAAGTATATGTTGCTCAACCCCCAGGTTTTGAAGATCCAAAGAATCCTGACAAAGTCTTCAGACTTAATAAGGCCCTCTATGGCCTCAAGCAAGCCCCTCAGGCGTGGTATGATACATTGAAGGAATTCTTCGTGAAGAATGGCTTCACACCCGGTTCACTCGACCCTACTCTCTTTACTAAATCTTATGATGGTGAACTGTTTGTGTGCCAAATATATGTTGATGATATTATCTTTGGCTGTACTGACCAATGTTATAGTGATGAATTTGCCTATATGATGAGTGAAGAATATCAAATGTCTATGATGGGAGAGTTGAAATTCTTCTTAGGTCTTCAAATTCGTCAACAGCGCAATGGCATATTCATATCTCAGGATAAATACCTCAAAGATGTACTGAGGAAATTCGGCATGCAAGATTGCAAAGGCGTCAAAATTCCTATGCCCGCAAAAGGCCTTCTATGCACTGATGAAAATGGTATTGACTTCGATCACAAGGTATACCGCTCCATGATTGGTTCTTTATTGTACTTGTGTGCATCTAGGCCAGATATAATGCTTAGTGTTTGCATGTGTGCCCGATTTCAAGCTGCACCGAAGGAATCACACCATAAGGCTATGAAGCATATTCTTCGATATCTAGCTCACACACCAACACTAGGATTATGGTACCCCAAGGGCTCTGTTTTTGATCTCATTGGATATTCTGACTCTGACTATGCTGGTGATCGTGTGGACCGCAAGTCAACTGCTGGCACTTGTCATTTCCTCGGACGATCTTTGGTCTGTTGGTCCATGAAGAAACAGAACCGCGTATCACTGTCTACTGCGGAAGCTGAATACATTGCTGCTGGCTCTTGCTGTGCTCAACTGCTTTGGATGAAGCAAACACTCAAGGACTATGGCGTCAACGTGAAGAATGTGCCTCTCCTCTGCGACAATGAGAGTGCCATCAAGATGGCTCACAACCCAGTTCAGCACTCGAAGACAAAGCACATTCAGATTCGTCATCATTTTATTCGTGATCATGTGTTGAAGGGCGACATCTCCATCGAGCACGTCAAGACTGAAGAACAGCTAGCTGATATCTTCACTAAGCCCTTGGATGAGAAGAGATTTTGCAAGTTGCGGTGTGAGCTAAATATCTTAGAATCTTCGAACATTCTTTGAAAAGAACACACATCCTAACACTTATGCAAAATTGATGACTTAGATGTGCAAGACATGAAGAAACGTTTTTCTTCAATCAATGAAGAATAACACTCTAAGTGTGAAGAAATTAATGAAGAATTTGATTCTCAGAGCCCTACGACAATTGTACGCGGTGTCTGAAATCATCATTCTTATACGATGGGTCACGCCACCACAAAAAGTTGAAAATCTTAAATTTGAGTTTTTCCTCAGTTTTGAAATTCTTCAGTTTTTCAAATTCTTCAACTTTTCAAAATCTTCACTGTTTCCTTCGTTTTTTCTTCATTGGCTATATATATATATATATATGAGTTTATGTCCTCTACAGCATTCACTTATCGCTATTTCTTCAAGTTGCTTTTTCTGCTAAGTGAATGTGATCGGACCCTTCGCCCTCTATGCTATACTCAACCCAATCTATTCACAAATTCTTCATATGCGTTCTATTTGAAACTCGTTCAAAATCTTCACTGTGTCCTGGTCAGCTGAAGAAATTGCGAACAAAACTTTAAAACAAATCTTATCCAAATTTTCGGTTTTGCCGCTCAAACTATTCCACATCCCACGATGCAGTATTCTATTCACCCACGATCATACACGATCTCAACTACACAGTACATGGGTGACACATGTCGCGTGAAGGAGAAAGGGCAGGGGCACGTTCGTCCCAAAATCTTCGGGCGAACAGTTTTTCACCGTGTCTATAAATACCCCTCTCCCCTTCCTCACTTCATTTACTCCGCTCGATCGCTACTCTCTCACTCGGGCTCCTCAAACCCTAGCGCCGCCGCTACTCCATCGTCGCCGGTGAGGAAGAGCTTCGCTGCCTCGACCTCGTCGCCGTCGTACTCACGCCGACTGCGGAAATCTTCACTCCGCCGCCACCGTAGCTGTCTTCCTCCACCGAGTTAGGGCAAGGAAGATCTAACCTGACGAACTTCCCATCTATTCTTCTCAGTTCGTTGTGTTCTTCACTTTGGGTAATTAAAAGTTACTTTTATTACTCGCGTTGATTCTCAAGCTTTCCTGAAAATCTTCAAAGGTGTTTATTCTTCAAATCTTCACACATATGAACATCACTCACATCATATGATCTTGAACTGTTTCTCTAAGCAATCATTTTCTTCAAGATTCCCTAATTGTGTGGATCTTCGATCTGTACAACTCTGGAACCTAAGACAAGAACGCTTAGTGAAATTCCTCAAGGTTCATCTGGTCAAATTCCTCAAAACTTGTTCTTTTTGAAAAACCTTCTCAGAACGCATATGACCTCTCTGAATTCCTCGCACCTGTACTCTGTTCACAGGTACTCATGTCTGCTGCTGAATCACTAGGTTCTCATCAACTTAACTCATTTGCAGCGTTCCTCGAAGAAAAACTGCATACTTCTTCAGAGAACTCAATTGTTCAAATTCCTCAACTGAAGAATATGGCAGACGGTAAGAAGCCGCAGAAAGGAGGAAAGAAACCTGAGGTTATGACTGCATTTGAAATCCCTGAGGAAATTTATGCTGACTATTGCACACCTGATGAAGCAAAATTTGGCAAAGAAAACAAAAATCACCGTAAGGTGCGCATTCAGAAGATTGAACGGAGATGGGCAAGGGAATGGAGGGAATACAGATATGTGACTCCAAAGTACATGAAGAAATTCGCCCTCATTCCTCCATGCCCAAGAGCTCCATTGGCACCTGGCCAAGTAGCTGACCTCACAAGCATCAAACGTGGTGAGGACTTTCCTGAAGAATGGGCTAAGCGCCAAGCTAAATTGGCAAGACAAGCCCAGGTGGCAGTGAAGAAATTCAATAAGGATTCTGCCACTGCTACTGCTACTGAGGCCTCGGTCAAACCGAGGAAATCCATGCCAAAGAAGCCTGCTCGTAAGCCAAGTGCTTCACCAACAGCGCCCTCACGGCCAAGTTCCTCAGCAGCGCCCTCACGACAAATTCCTCACACTGCTACTGCTCCATCAAAGTCCTCAGCTCCTGTGCATCTGGCTACATGTCAAAGGACTGCTGGTTTCTCGATTGCCTCTGGTGTTTCAGTAAGTTCCTCAGCTGCACCAAAGTCATCATCTGGCCCGACTCTGCTAAAGACCAAAGCAACAGCTAGACGAGGTCCTCGGCCAAGTCCAAAGAAGAAACATGTCGCATTCCATGTGCCTTCTGATGATGAAGCTTCTGATGATGAACTTGCAGAAATCATCAGAGACAGACAAGTGAAGGCCGCTAGAGCCAAAGGCACATCTGTGCCACTGCTGTTGGATCCGAGGAAAATCCTCAATTATATTGATCTCTGGCACAAGGATCCAAACACCCCAATGCCTGATTTTCATTTGACCCCTGGACAAAGTCATATGTTGACCCATTTCATCATTGAAGAGAAATGGAAGTTTGAAAAGGCAAGAGAGATTAAGAAAGCCCAATACAGAAAGGAGAAGCTCCTGAAGAAAAACGTTGTCAGAATGACACCTGAGGAACTTCTCCAGGCTCAGTCTGAAATTCAAGCCCTTAGCAATGACTTTGATGCCTACTATGCTGATTGGCAAGGAGCCAAAGTCAGATTCGTCAACCTGACGAAGAAATTCACCAATGTTGCTGCCCCAACGCAACATGAAATTCCTCAGGCTGGAGTCTCAGCTCAGCCGACTGAAGAACATGCTAGCACCACTGATGAAGTTCAGGCTGCTGATGAAAATGCCAGTTCCAGGGCTGATGATCCCATTCCAGCCGCTGAAGAAATTGCCAGGGCATCCACTAGTGGTGTGCCTGAAGAAACTGAAGAAGTCAGGGCAACTGCATCAGTTGCGCCTGAAGAAAATCAACCAGATTCCTCAGCTCCATCTGCACCTACACCAACTCCAATTCTTCCATGTGCATTCGATGTGAAGAAGACCAAGGCTGCAGAGCGAGCTGCAGTGAAGAAAAGGAAGGCACCAACTGCGTCAAACTCTTCGGCTGTGAAGAAAATGAAGCCAACGACCAGCTCAATCGAAAATCCAATTGATGCTGTTCCGATTTCCTCCATGCCATCAAAGGACCTTGTTCCTTTTGGAGAAGACTATGAGATCCCAAGCGGATCTGATGAAGAAAATAATTCTGCTGCTTCGTCGGAGCAGATTGATGAAGAAATTGAAGTGGAAGCAATCCCTTCAACCCCAATCATTTCCTCGCCTATGCCTCAGTTCACAGCTAAAGAGGCCCGTGTTGAGGAACTTGAAGAAGATGTGGATATTGGAAGCACAACGCAAGTGATGAATGATGACTTTTGGGAAAGTCAACATCCAAATTCTCCACTCTTCACCCCACTCCAACAGATACCTCAGTCCCCTGCACCAACTGTTCAAATGGGCTCTGAAGAAACTCATCCCACTTCATCTGTCCATGAAGAAATTCCAGCCACTAGTGCTGATGAACCTGCTGCTGCTGATCCTCAGACTGCACCTGTTGAGGAACAAGAAATTCCTCAGCCTGAAGAGCCTGAGCTCGCGATTCCTGAGGTGGTGATGCAACTCACTGACACCCCTCTGCCAAAGCAAAAGAATCCGTTCTCAAGCAAACAGAAGTTCAAGGCTGAAGATTTCTTTGCCGAGCACGTATTCTTCACTGATTATAATCCATATGATTCTGCTCGCATAAGGAAGAGGCGTTTCTGGACTGCCAGCCAAGCCAATTTCTATTCCTCAGTGCTCTTCAACAAAGACAAAGTCTTCGATCATGCACATATTCCTCATGTGGACATGGAGTCTCTGCCCGGCTTTGAGCCAGTCCTCAGTGTTCTTCACGACGCAGGACTTCTGAATTTCTGCATTGATATCTGTGACTGGAATGAAGAACTCATTCTTCAATTCTATGCAACTCTGCACATCACCGGAGACGCTGAAGACGTGAACTCATGGGTATTAGACTGGATGTCTAAAAATACTCACTACAAGGTACCAGCAACTGAATTGCTTCGTGCTCTACCACTCAGTCCTCCACTTGATGGTGCTCGTTGTATCTACAACGAACCAGAACTTTCAAATCACTATATGCAAGTGCTGATGAAGCCTTTGAAGCCAAGGCAGGCCCCAAGAACCAAATTCCTCATCAAGGAATTATTGTATGTGCCTCGGACTGTCTATCGAATTCTGACGAAGACAATGAGTCCTATCAAAGGCCATGACTCAAATGATGAAGAAGTCGTTGGCATCATGAAGAATATGCTTTTCAACATCATTCATGGCGTTCCCGTCAACTTCCATGATTTCTTCATGAGGACTCTGGCCAATATTGCTATGTCACCATTCGAGCTGAAGCCCTATGCTCCTTGGATTATGAGATTCATCAGGGCAAGATCTTCACTGAATTACAAAGCTGACACTCTGAACCATGGTAGCTACTTGCCTCCCATTGAAGTCCTCAAACGGACAGTTTCATCAGCTGATGATAAAGGCAAGGTCGCTGCTGTGATCGATGAAGGCATTCGTCCATTGGATGGTCAATTTCGCAAGGCTGCATCTTACTCTACCAATGACGATCCTGCCACACATGACTCTGCCGCAAATACCTCAGCCAAGCAAAATCCTCAAGCCACAGCACCCAGGGTGATGACTGACCGTGAGTTACTCCTCAATCTTCATTAGAAGGTTGATCGCAATCATAAATGGGTCAAGCGTCAGTTTGGTTCAATTCTTCACAACATGACCTCAACACACCATGCAGTGAAGAAAAACCAATACTACCTCCATGAAACCTTCAACCATACCTGGGCTGTTCTCTCTCATGTCTACAGCACTGCAGATCTGAAGAATATGGGTCTCAAGGAAGAATTTGACTGGTGTGCACCTCCACCGAAGAAATTCAAGAAGGTCAAAGTTCCTTCCTTGGTGGCCAGCTCTTATTCTTCATCGCGTGACACTAATGAGTATGAAGACTTGGACGACACTGCGGCAGGCCCTACTACAACAACCGACCCCAACAACGCTGGCGCTCCTCCATCAACTTGATATTCTTCAGGGGCGTTAGTCCTCAGTTTCAATCCTTTTGGTCATTTGATGACAAAGGGGGGGGGATCTGATTTAGTCTTCAAGCGGGTTTATATTAAGGACATTTTTTTGAAGTTACAACTCTCGTTCTTCTGAAACTTCTATTTGGATCGAGTTGTAATCTTAAACCTGATGGTGCGCTGATACTTTTGTTGCATTATGCTTTGCATGCTTATTCCTCGTTAATGACATTGCACGCATGCTGAATCACATCAGGCACCATATTTCATCATGCATTTCAAATTCTTCATATTATATATCAAATGCGTGTATGAATTACAAGATATAGGGGGAGATCTCCATGATTCAACTCTTCAAATGTGCATTGCCTCAAAAGCAAATTCCTCACTATGCACATCTTCAGGGGGAGTTCTACTATATCTTGTAATCAAATTCCTCAATATCAGTGTATACACTTCATATGTTTATCCCCGTTGAAAACTTAACCTATGTTGTCATCAATCACCAAAAAGGGGGAGATTGTAAGTGCATCTAGTGCCCCTTAGTGATTTTGGTGTATTGAAGACTTATAGGTTAAGGGACTAATGCGTTTGTGAGTGTACACAGGTCTATAAGTCTATGAGGAGTTTGATATTTACAGAGAAAGT
>NC_057804.1:475085578-475093470 GCF_018294505.1 Triticum aestivum
TAGTTTCATTTTCTCTTTCTTGAGTCATAGGAAACACCGTACTGTTAAAGGGGGTCGAGGAAATACTAAGGAAAAATTTCCATGTGATGCTCAACTCAAAATCCTACACCTACCAATCCCTTCGAGTGAAGCCTTTGGAAATCTCATACAGTTCAGTCACTTTCTTCAGTGACAGAGACGAAGTTCTTCTGGTCACTGATGAATTTGTTCTGACCGAGGAGTTAGGAATTCGTCAGTGCGAATTACCTACACAGTGAGGTACATGATAGCCCTGAGGAATTTGAGAGTCAAATTTCCGACCGTTGCTGTGCTGCGCGCCAGCTGTCCCAAAATATCTTATCCACCTAACGGTCATATCATTGAGGGGCATTTATGTCTTATCATGTCGGGCTGCTCCCTAGGCTATAAATAGCCGCCCCCTACAACCACTAGCTGGTTGGCTGCTCCAAGAGAACTTGACACTTGTCATTTGAGAGCAACCCATCCTCCGAGGAGTTTGAGCGAAAATCATCGAGTGAGGAAAACCCAAAACCAAACCCCTACAAACCCAAAGTGATTGAGCATCACTGAAGAAGTTGATCCTGCGTGGATCCGACGCTTGTTACCTTTGAAGACTGTGCTTCTTCCAGACGGTTAGGCGTCAAGGTCTAGAGCATCCAAGAGGAATTGTGGATCACCGAGTGACCAAGTCTGTGAAGGTTTGGAAGTCGCCTGAAGACTTACCACGAGTGATTGGACAAGATCTGTGTGATCTTAGTTCAAGGAGATTACGGTGAGGACTAGGTGTCCTGAGCTGTGTGCTTAGCGACTGGGTGTCCGGGACTGTGTGTCCTCGAGTTTAAATACTCAGCCGCTCCAACCAGACGTACAACTGAGACAGTAGTTGGAACTGGTCTACCAAATCATTGTCTTCACCAACCTACTGGTTCTATTTCCTCAACCCTTTCATTTCCTCATTACTGTGTTGAGTGTTTGTTCATATCTGTGTTTGAAGACTTTGACTAAAGACTTTCTTAATTTCCTCAGCTCAATTTCTTCAGTCTGTTTGTCTTCATCTTGTGTTTTCCTGTGATCACGCTTTCTGTACTCTGTGCTTGTCTTCATTTCATCATGATGACCATGCTTGTATTCTGCTATGCTTACTTCTGAGTGCTTATTCCGCTGCTAATAGTTCTTCGCTAAGGAATTTCCTCACCGGTAAATTCCTCAGTGAAGAATTCATAAAAATCGCCTATTCACCCCCCCTCTAGTCGACATAACGCACTTTCAAGTTGCAAGTTTTTCCGATCATCATCATGGTTTACGGCGGCGAGATGGTTGAGGGCCGCGAGATCCGTCTCGGCGCGCTCATTTTCGTCGCTGATGACTCGGCGTGGCTTCAGGAAGCTCCGCTCAATGTTGAGGCGCTCCCCGTCCGAGGGGCGACGCACTTTCGCGCGTGCGCTCGTGGCGTCCTTCTTCGGCAGCCGTCGACCGAGTATCAGTCGGCTCCGATGACATCTTCCCTCCCCGTTGTTCGCCGCCGCAAGCGATTCGGTCGGTCGCGGCTTTAGCGGTGGGTGAAGCATGCGGTGGCTCGGCGTTCGGCCACTCATCAAGTCGCGGCAATCGAGCCCGACGAAACTCTCCACGTCCTGTTTGATCTGTTGACTGGCTCCGCAGAGACAGCGTCCCAGTGCGATAGCAGCGATCCTGCGACTGAAGTCCTGATGATAGATGGTCCGCATGGCCCACCTAGCTTTCACCGCGAGGACGACGAAGACGCTAGCGGCAATACATCACGGGTCCACGAGGAGTATCATCCCGAACCTCTCTCTTCGCAGTAGAGAGAGGATCTTCGTCGTCGCAACATGGACGCACTTCACATGCCCATCGTTGGAGAGACTCCCGAGGCTCGGGCCTTGGAGGAGGCGCGCTTGGCTAATTTAGCTAAGCGCACTCGACTGGAGAACTTGCAGCGCGCTCTCGACGAGCGAGCTCGGGAGTGAGTCCCTTAGTCCAGTCGATGGCAGCTTTTCCCGCCTCCACCTAAGGTATATCGTACTCCGATTCAGAACCTCACCGCTGCGGCCCAAGCAGAGTCGATTCAACCTTCCCAGTCAGAGGCTGGCCGAGGGTTGGAGCAAATCCGAGCCTTGCTCCAAGCAGCAGAAGAGCAGAATTCTGCGGTGTCTCAGTCGCGGAATAGGATACATAGCAGATCCGTGGTAGCGGATACAGTTTAGTCAGTCCATAGCCCAAGATCTCCCCCGCGGCGTGAAGGCCGTGGGCAGTACGATCGTCAGTTCGACCACGGCAGTCATCGTCGAGTGCCAACGCCCCCTCCGAGGTGTGCGCCGTACGTGCCTCGGCAGAACGATGACAGACGCCGTCACAGGGACAAGAGCAGAGCTCCAGTCGACCCAAGAGAGCCGGGCTTTGATGCGAGATCCATTCTCGTCCAAGTCCTGGTTGACCAGAATAGAGCGCACAGAGAAGACCTAGGCAGAGATCGTCCGAGTGGCAGCAGATTACATGTTTCAGGCCCAGAGTGTTTCAGCAGAGCCATCAGGGTAGCAGTGATTCCTCCCAACTTCAGATTGGCAATAGGAGTCAGTAAGTTCACTGGAGAATCCAAGCCTGAGACTTGGCTTGAAGATTACCGAGTGGCTGTGCAAATTGGAGGCGGAAACGATGAGATAGCAATGAAGCATCTCCCTCTTATGTTGGAAGGGTCGGCCCGAGCGTGGTTGACTCAGTTGGCCCCAGACAGTATACACAGTTGGGAAGAGCTATCTCGGTTGTTTGTAAGAACCTTTGAGGGCATGTGCAAGCGGCCAGCAGGGCTTCCCGAGTTGCAACATTGTGTGCAGAAGCCGAATGAGACTTTGAGGGAATTCATTCAGAGGTGGACCACTTTGCATCACACCGTTGAGAATGTATCAGAGCATCAGGCAGTGTGCGCTTTCAAGGAAGGCGTCAAGTATTGAGAGTTGGTTCTGAAGTTCGGTCGGACTGGGGATATGACTCTGACCCGGATGATGGAGATAGCCACCCGGTATGCTAATGGAGAAGAAGAGGATCGACTCCGTAGCGGGAAGAGTAAATCAGTAGGCCAAGAGGCTGGTGGAGGTGGTTCTAGTCGGAAACAAAAGCGTAAAGCCGAGCCAGCGGCACCTGGTGAGATTGCAGCAGTGGCTCAAGGAAAGTTTAAGGGAAAACCTAAGGGGCCTTGGCCCCCCAAGAAGGTAAAGGATCAAGCCGGAAATGATGTGCTGGATTTGCCGTGTCACATCCACACGAAGAAAGATGAAGAAGGTAATCTGATTTACCCAAAGCATACCACTCAGCAATGTCGACTCTTGATCCAACAGTTCCGGGAGAAACAACCCAATGAGAAGGAGAAAGAGTCGGACAGAGACGAGGAAGAGGAAGAAGACGATGGTTACCCCAAGGTCAATTCCACTCTCATGATTTTCGCTGATGTTGAGAGCAAGAGTCGGTTGAAGGTTATCAACAGAGAGGTGAATATGGTTGCTCCGGCGACAACGACCACGTACCTGAAATGGTCCCAGACAGCCATCACATTCGACCAGTCAAACCATCCTGCTCGCGTAGTCACCCCTGGGAGGCAAGCGCTGGTGGTCGACCCGGTGGTCGATGGCACTCGACTGACTAAAGTGCTGATGGATGGTGGTAGCGGTCTGAATATCCTGTATGCTGAAACCTTGAAGGGGATGGGCATCCCGATGTCCAAGCTTAGTGAGAGCAATATGATCTTTCACGGCGTTATCCCTAGAAAGAAAGCCGAATCACTCGGCCAGATCACTCTCGACGTGGTTTTTGGTGATTCCAAGCATTATCGTAAAGAAAAGTTGACATTTGAAGTCGTGGATTTCCAGAGTGCTTATCACGCCATCTTGGGGAGGCCGGCATACGCACATTTCATGGCTCGACTGTGCTATGTATACCTCAAGCTGAAGATGCCTGGTCCCAAAGGTGTGATCACAGTCACTGGCAATCGGCAGAAAGCAGAAGAATGTTTCCAGAAAGGTTCCAAAATCGCCGATGCACAGATGGTGGCGGTTGAATTCCAAGAGTATCAGAAGAGTGTAGATCCGAGTGATTTGTTCCGAGCCAAGAAGCCTGCTACCGACTCTACATTCCAGTCGACTGGTGAAACCAAGCCGATTCATATTCACTCGACCGACCCCAAAGCTGCCCCAACTCATATATCAACAACACTCGATAGCAAATAGGAAGAAGCACTCACCCAGTTCCTCCATGAGAACTGGGACATCTTCGCATGGAAACCCTCTGATATGCCAGGTGTACCCAGAGAACTAGCTGAGCACCGTTTGCGTGTCGACCCCAAGGTAAAACCCGTCAAAGAGCACCTTCGGCGGTCCGCCGTTCAGAAGATAAAAGCAATCGGCGAAGAAGTGACTCGACTGTTGGCAGCACAGTTCATCCGTGAAATCTACCACTCCGAGTGGCTTGCCAATGTCGTCATGGTCCCCAAGAAGGACGATTCACTTCGCATGTGCATTGATTTCAAGCATATCAATCGGGCCTGCCCGAAATATCACTTCCCTCTCCCCCGTATCGATCAGATTGTTGACTCGACTGCGGGGTGTGAGCGCCTGTCTTTCCTAGATGAGTATTCCGGGTATCATCAGATCCGACTGTATGGCCCCGATGAAATAAAAACAGCTTTCATCACCCCATTCGGGTGTTTTGGCTATGTCACCATGCCATTCGGTCTTAAAAATGCCTGAGCCACGTTCATGAGAATGATCCAGAAGTGCTTGCTCACCCAAATCAGTCGGAATGTGGAGGCGTACATGGATGATATCGTGGTCAAGTCTCGCAAAGGTTCCGACCTATTGACTGACCTCGCAGAAACCTTTGCCAACCTAAGAAGGTACGATATCAAGCTTAATCCATCAAAGTAAGGAAAGTTGCTCGGTTTTCTCGTTTCCGAACGAGGGATCGATGCTAATCCAGAAAAAGTTGATACCATCCTCCGAATGAAATGCCCCGTGCGAGTGCATGATGTTCAGAAGCTGACTGGTTGTTTGGCCGCCTTGAGTCGATTCATTTCTCGTCTCGGTGAAAAGGCCTTGCCTCTTTACCGACTGATGAAGAAATCTGATAAGTTCGAGTGGTCTGAAGAAGCCGATGCAGCGTTTGCAGAGCTCAAAGCTCTGCTTTCCACCCAGCTGGTGCTCGCTGCGCCAATCAGCAAAGAGCCTTTACTGCTTTACATTGCAGCCACTGGACAAGTTGTCAGTATAGTACTCACGGTCGAGCGAGAAGAGGAAGGAAAAGCTTACAAGGTTCAACGCCCAGTTTATTATCTCTCTGAAGTTTTGACTCCGTCCAAGCAACGATATCCTCATTATCAGAAGCTTGTCTATGGAATTTACATGATCATGAAGAAGGTTGCACATTACTTCTCTGATCACTCTATTACAGTCGTCAGCGACGCACCGTTGTCTGAGATTATGAATAACAGAGATGCAACTGGTCGAGTAGCAAAATGGGCGATTGAACTCCTTCCACTGGACATCAAGTTTGAGGCAAAGAAAGCTATCAAGTCCCAAGCAATCGCGGATTTCCTTGCCGAGTGGATTGAGCAGCAACTACCGACTCAAGTTCATTCGGAACATTGGACTATGTTCTTCGATGGCTCCAAGATGCTAAACGGATCAGGTGCTGGAGTAGTATCGGTGTCCCCCCGTGGAGACAAGCTTAACTATGTTCTCCAGATTCATTTTGATTCCTCCAATAACAAAGCAGAATACGAAGCACTTTTATATGGGTTGCGTATGGCCATTTCACTCGGCGTCCGTCGCCTCATGGTATACGGCGACTCAGATTTGGTGGTTAATCAGGTGATGAAGGAATGGGATGTCAGAAGTCCAGCCATGACTGGTTACTGCAATGCTGTTAGGAAGCTGGAAAAGAAGTTTGAAGGGTTGGAACTTCACCATGTACCCCAATTGAAAAATCAAGCTACAGATGAGTTGGCGAAGATAGGTTCAACGAGAGAGGCCATTCCCCGCAATGTGTTTTTGGAACATATTCATTCACCTTCAGTTCAAGAGGTTCCCTTCACAGAAGAGTCGCCACAGCCCAAGAGTGCCACAGATCCGACTGAAGTTGAAATCCCAGCCGTGGTCGACTTAGTCATGGAGGTTCTGGTCATCACTCCCGACTGGACAGTGCCGTACATTGCATACATTCTTAGGAAAGAACTTCCGGAGGATGAAGAAGAGGCTCGACAAATCGTCCGGTGATCTAAGGCCTTTACTGTGATAAAGGGGAAGTTGTTCAGAGAAAGTGCAACTGGAGTCTTCCAGAAGTGCATCACATCGGAAGAAGGTCGAGTGATCCTCAATGATATTCACCCGGGAACCTGCGGTCACCACGCGTCCTCTTGGACCATCGTGGCCAAAGCATACCGAGCCAGGTTTTACTGGGCGCGAGCCAATGAGATGGCTAAGGAGATAGTGGACAAGTGTGAAGGCTGTCAGTTTTACTCCAACATGTCTCATAAACCTGCATCAGCCCCGAAAACAATTCCACTCGTCTGGCCTTTCGCCATGTGGGGGCTGGACATGGTTGGACCTTTGAGGACAGGAAGGAGTGGATTTACTCATGTGTTAGTAGCAGTCGACAAGTTCACCAAATGGATCGAAGCCAAGCCCATCAAAAGCCTTGAAGCAAGCACAAATATGAGTTTCATCAGAGAACTTATATTTAGATATGGCGTCCCGCACAGCATCATCATGGATAACGGCTCGAACTTCAATTCTGAAGAGTTCAAAGCCTTTTGTGCCTCCCAAGGCACAAGAGTCGACTACGCTTCGGTCGCTCATCCTCAGTCGAATGGGCAGGCCGAGCGGGCAAATGGATTGATTCTCAAAGGATTGAAGCCTCGGTTGATGTGTGACCTGAAACATGCAGCAGGAGCTTGGGTCGACGAGCTCCCATCCGTACTGTGGGGGTTGAGGACAACCCCTAACCGGTCGACTGGAAGGACTCCATTCTTCTTAGTGTACGGAGCTGAAGCCGTGCTCCCCAGTGATTTACTCCATAATGCACCTTGAGTCGAACTCTTCTCAGAAGAAGAAGAAGCAGAACAAGCTCGGCAAGATGCAGTTGATCTCCTAGAAGAAGAAAGAGAGATGGCCTTGATCCGGTCGACCATTTATCAGCAAGACTTGCATCGATTTCATGCTAGAAACGTGAGGGGTTGGGCATTTCATGAAGGAGACCTGGTTCTTCAAGTGGACCAGCAGAGACCTCACAAGCTCGCTCTTGCTTGGGAAGGCCCTTTCGTCATCACCAAGGTGCTCCACAATGGAGCATACCGTCTCTTCAACGTCGAACATAATAAATATGAGCGACCCGCCTGGAATGCGGATCTGCTCCGCCCTTTCTATTCTTAAATATCTAGACTCATGAGATGTAGTAAGAAATACCTTTTAGTTTGGCTATCAAAAGACATAATTTACTTCTTCCGAATGATTGTTGTTTATTTCTTTTATACGTATTACCTTAGCTGCGAATCCATTTCGCCTAAGACAAAGTGATAAAAATCCTACCGAGTGATGAGTTTGCCTCTCACTCGGGGGCTTAGCTGCAGCCCAGTGCTCGTCTAAGTGATAAAAATCCTACCGAGTGATGAGTCTACCTCTCACTCGGGGGCTTAGCTGCAGCCCAATGCTCGCCTAAGTGATAAAAATCCTACCGAGTGGTGAGTCCGCTTCCCACTCGGGGGCTTAGCTGCAGCCCAGTGCTCGCCTAAGTGATAAAAATCCTACCAAGTGGTGAGTCTGCTTCTAACTCGGGGGCTTAGCTGCAGCCCAGTGCTCGCCTAAGTGATAAAAATCCTACCGAGTGGT